>NW_024519652.1:916691-1037735 GCF_017590135.1 Pyrgilauda ruficollis
CTGGTTTTGCACCACTGGATGGAGAAAAAAACCTAAACTGATGAGGTCTCAGAGTTCAAAATTATGAAGAATGTTCTCTTCACACTTGTGATTTCAGTGGCATGTGAAAAGGATTGATGTAGAAGAAAAGGTCACAAGGTCAGTCTGCAAAGCTCTACCATGGAACAGTGACCAGGGAGAACGTCCAGTGTGCCCAGCACTTTACCCAGGTACTGCACAGGCTCTTGAGGCTGGGGAGGGGTCTAGAGCACAAGTAAACAGCTGAGGAAGTTGCAGGGCTCAGACTGGAAAAAAAGGAGGCTCGGGGGGGACCTTCTGCTGTCTATAGCTCCCTGAAAGAAGACTATGGTGAAGTGGGATTTGGTCTCTTCAGGAGCAAGTGACAGGACAAAAAGAAATGTCTTCAAGTTGCCCCATGGGAGATTTAAATTGGATAATAGGGAAAATTTCTTCCCCAAAAGAGCTCTCAAGAACAGGCTGACCAGGGCAGTGGTGGACTCCTCATCCCTGGAGGAATTTAAAGGCCATGTACACGTAGCACCTGTGGACATGGGTTAGTGGTGGACCTTGCAGTGCTGGGGGAATGGTTGGACTCAATGGTCTTAGAGGTATTTTTCAGCCCAAATTATTCTCTGATTTGGTGAAGCCAAAGGGGAATTTTATTGCTTTGGCAGCAACCTGTCCCTGCTGGAATGGTGCAGAGGAGACAGATAATGGACTCTCCTTGGATGTACCCAGTGATGAGATGAAGGTACTGGCCCAAAACGTAACATAGGAAATTGCAATTAGCTATCTCAGACTTCCAAGGAATTAAGTTTTCTGAGGTACTCCTGAGCTATCCCATTTCTGAGGTATCCCGTTTATTTCTAAACAGCATTTGACATTGCATTTTATCCAAACACCCAGTGAGACCCAAGGAAAGTATTGGAAATTGGTAGTCTGTATTCACTGACACAGAGGAGCATCCACCCTAAATGGGGGATGTACTTTAGGATAGTAGCTGCATTGGAACTTCTCCTGAACCCATGGAAAAATGATAGATCTCTGTGATGAAGCCTGAATCACTTACTGAAAGTTTCACCAGTGACCAGTGAGATCCTAGAGCAGCCACAGTCCAAACCAAGCAAGTCTCATGTCCTTTAGAATGTCCAGTGTTCTTGTGCTGGGGCTGCTAAATAAGTGGGTCAGGTTGGCCCCAAGGCTTCTACAAACTGATATGACTTTCTGTGATTGAAAGTCATCTATCATTGTAGTGTCTTGGCTTCACAGAAGCTGCTGGGAACAAAACACAACACTATCAGCTTCTGAAAACCTGTGATTTGAATGTGGACCAAGAGCATTTTACAGAAGCCTCTTGGGTTGATATTGAAATTTCACCTTGCCCTTTAGAACTTACCAGAACTTGAGGACAGCTTCTTCCATAGGGAAACTCCAGTTCTCCATCCAAAAGGGAAATGTTTTCACAAATGAAAAGGCATTTCCTATGCCTGGAAACTGCATGAGTTTTGGAGTGTACTCAGCTTTTACAAGCCAGCTTGGTACAACTACAATGGCAAAACCCAGCCTTGGACAGTTTCCCCTTCATGAATTTCATGGCCAGCTGCTTTTAACCTGCTCTATTGTTCTGTCTGTTTTTGTTATCTGTTGTCTCACTGCTAATCTATCATTCAACTGCTTTGTGTATAATCTCTTATTCTGTTTCTTGCTGAAGAAATTTGCTCATTCCGTGATCAAGATACTACTCTCCCTGTTTTGTAGGGGTTTTGTTTAAATGGTGATCTACCACTTTTATAAATGATCTGCTGGATTTCCAGACATTCAGCAGCCTACCTAAAGCTGTGGCTTCCAGGGTACTGCTGGTCATCACATGGCCAGATATGCATGAGCTGTTGATCTGATACATCCCGGATGAGTTAGGCTAATGCTCATTAGTGGTGTAAATACTTCTTATATGAAGATCCTGGACAAGTAGATGCTCTTTTTGGGAAGTTCTGGCTGCCCCATCACTCTGTGGGAGTTGACAAATGAGAGAGTAAGTGTTTCGCCTTGTCTCATGAGACCATATTCCCTGCTTGACCCTTCGTGCTGGTTTGCCTTTGCGGAAGGTGAGCCAGGAGGTGGAATCCCCACACAAATACCTCTGAGAGATTTCAACTCAGAGCTACAATTTCATAGGAAAATTACAATAAAGGCAATAGTACAGAAACACTGCCTTAAACAGAGAAAGTCAGAATACGACCTGACACCCTGTTGGTCACAGTGGCAGTGGCAGTCTGATTAAATGATTAAATGGTGGCTGCAGTCCCATTGGAAGATGGATACAGTCTTGTCAATGCAGTGATCCTGTGAAAAGTGAAAGCAGTGATCCTGTGAAAAGGTCTCATCTTCCTCTGGAGATCCAGCAGCGGCTGCCAAGAGCTCTTGTCCTCTGGGTATCAAGTGATGGCATTGTGGTGTCCCAACCCCTAAATTATATACAGGCAGGACTGTTTGGTACATCCCTCAGGGCAGGGAATTCCACAATGGGATAATGTAATTCTGTGAGTCATTGTGGGGAGTCCTTGATGGTCCATTGGCAGAGTTGGCCCCCTCAGAGTGGGGACTGCTGAGGGAGTTATCAGGGCTGAGTCATGGAGAAGGTAAAGAAACACTGCTCCTGTCATTTTAACAGCTCATCAGAAGGTAATGTAGATGGTGGTAGATACTTTGGTTACACCTTACAATGTAACCCAAGACACCCCCACACTCCAATGTCTGGGTCTCCAAACCTTTGACTCTATGATGACCAACCACTACCCTTGGAACAGCCAGCCCAGACAGCAGCCTGGCTGACAGAGGACTTGGGGGGGTTAACCATATGCTATGTCAGGGAGTGCAGGTCTGATTAATGTCAGAGTACAAGTTCTGAAGGATGAAGAAAATACATTCATACCACTCTGTGTAAATCATACCTAATTTTTCATCAGTAGGCAGAGGCTATGGGGAGGAGGACTGGGAAACACAGAGATTAATTGACTTACCCCAAGCTGAAGAGCATTGCAGGATAGAAATTTCCAAACCTGCAGACCAATCACTTGGTCACTGGGGGTCTCAATTTAATTAGCTAGTGTGTTTTTATTTAAGAATGACAGTGCATTACATTTGCTTGTAATTCATGGACATCACCCCACTGTGTTCAGACAGAGATCAAAGATATGACTTCTGCTCTCAGCTAGAAAAGGTTTCTTTTTTGCCTTAAATTTGAGAACATTAACATTATCTAAAACGTTCCTCAAATTCATTTATTTTTTACTTGAAAGCAGACTTCCTTCAAATAATCTCCTCCTTCTTTGGTGCATGTTTCCACACTCTGAAAGCTCCATGCAGAGACCAAAGAAATAAATCAGATCCCAAGCATTCAGCCCCATTGCTCATTTTGCAGATCTGTGTTTTGCAAGAGATCATTTTCACGCACAAACAGCAGCTTACTCAAAAAAATTGGCAAAATAAAAATAATTTCTGAAATCACTGGCCACCAAATCCCTGTATAAGCTTGGAGTGATTAAACTGGGTTGTGATAACAGTGTGAATGCACATGATGCCCTGTGTCGTATCTGGATGGGTTCTGCTGCCACAGTGTCAGATCTGGGGGTAATTGCTTCCCAGGCTTGTTTAATCACCATTCCCTTCACTCCTGGCCTGAGAACACCACTGGCTTGTTTTTCCTGACTTAAGGGATTGTAATCATATTCAGTAAAGGGATGCTCAGAAAAAAAGTCAGGTTTATGACTAGTAGAATCTTTCACTGAACTCATGTAGTACTTGGGCAATGTTAACTCCAGGAAGGAGACCAGATTGGTTGGTGGATGAGCTTTTTTTTTTTTTTTTATGATGAGCACCTAATCTGATGGTTTCCTCCAGTGTTGCTTTCCAAGTTTCCCTTCTCTTTCCTTCCCTGCCTTCTGTGATTCTTAGTAGATACCCAGCAGTGATGGCACTGGGAGGCAGAGGGCAGGTCAACATTTGAGTGGCTTTGCAAGAGGGTAGTTTTTGCAGTGTTCCCAAAATATGTTCCCAGATGAGGGGATCTGTGGAGGAAAACCCCCAGCTGAAGGATAAGTGAGATGGTCTGAGTCTCACACTCTGAAGAGAACTAGTAGGGAGGGAGGTGACAGCCTGGGGGCATCATGTCCTTGCTCTCAAGACATCCCAGCAGCCACCTGATGTTCACTCAAATGGGTGGGAGCCAGGCAGAAGGGCCCTCTTCAGGCCCTCCCTTCTCCAAAGTGTCCTTGCTCTGCTATTAGCACATTTAGGGTGAGCAGAAATCAGATACCAAAAGGGTCCATCCCATCCCCAAATTCATGTAATTATCCAAGGATGCGCCTGCACACTGATGTCAGCAGAGCAATAGTGATGGATTTAGTGAGGGCACGGGCCAGTCTGTGCAACAGCACAGTGCACATCCCCCCATACCCTGGAGAAAGTGAGTGGCCTCTGCTCTTTCTCATTAAGGGGCATGATTTTGCCTCCTATTACCTCACACCATGTGTTAAGGGCATGGATGTGGGCAGTATGATACCCTTCAGTTTCATGCCCTTGCCTCTGTGACTTGCTCCTGTGTCCATCCATTTCTGTATTTATAGTACCCAACAGAAGCTGGTTAAACCACTGCTGTGTCCATACACATGCAGGCACATACAGAAAGGTTTATAGGCTTGGCAGAAAAGATCCAAAACGGTACATTGCACAACATTTAAAAATTGTATCTAAACTGTCCTGGATATATCACACAGAAAAGAAAATATTTGTATTTCAAAACAGAAGTGCTGTTTCAGCACTGTGCAAACTGATGCATCAGATAAGCAGCATGGCATTAGTGGTTTTTTTTTTTTGCTGGTGAGTTGCCTTTATCCTAATATAAGTCCCAGATATTAGCACAAAGAATTACAGGAGGAAAAAATTGTGCTTATCCTGTGTATAAGCAGTGTCTAACCCTGCCAAGCGTAAATATTCATGTAATCACTTTGCAATTAACTGGTAACCACAAAAATACACATATATAAAATGTAATTACAGAGGCTTCATAAACTCAAATTATCACCTATAGCCAGGCACATATCATTAGATACTAGATTCTCTCTTAGATCAGCATCTCGTTCTAATTTGAATAACTATCTCCTTATTGCAAAGCGACAAAGTCTAAATGGAGTCACATGAATCCTACTTCACCACTCAGTTAAAGAAATGTGATTACAGATCTGGAAGCAGATGCACATATTACCGGGGAAGGGATGATGGCAGAAGCCTATAGGAAGGAGTCGATGCTTTCCAGGGCTCATTTGTAGGGGAACACATAGGAACAGAATTTCCATTGTTATGCACTTCAGAGTATGTGGTGCAGAGAGGAGGCAAGGAACCAGATTCCTATTTTTAAGTGCTTTAGATGTTTTCATAAGGAGTCAGTTTCCATTGTTGAGTTCTAAATATTGCCTAAGCTCACTGGGAAAAATATACATTTTCACCACTTTTCCCTTTGAGTCCTCTGCTCTTGTGAGGAGGTTCATGCTCTTGGCTTGCCCAACCACTGCTTTGCTTCCATGTTGGAGGGGGAGAGATGAGATGAGGTGGAGATGTCATTTTACACACTTATCCCAACAAAAGCCAAAAGAGATGTAGAGAGATGTCCTAGAACACAGTAGGCAGGAAAGCAGGTGCTGCATGAACCTGAGTCATTTTAGGAAAGTCAGTCTATCAGATGTACCATAAAAATGTCCTCAGTGAAGGGCATCTTTTGCCCAGTGGGACACTGTTGGGATGATGACAAGTGCAGCATCCCTGGGATGGCTCAGTGTCCTGGGCACAGCTGATGATGAGCCAAAGTATCAGTGAGCCCTAATGCATGCACCAATCTTCTCCAGAAACAATCAAGTGTTCTTACCAGGCTGGATGGAACTGGGGAAAAATATATTCTTCTCCAAACCCCAGAGAGAAGGTCACAAGTAGCAGCTGTAAAGGGGTGGGAGGGATCAGGGACTCACATGACAGCAGAAGGAAAAATATATCCTGATGCAAGCACCCAGGAGCACAAATTCCTACAGGGAACACATACTGTGGCAAAAGCTATCGTGAAATAAATTCAGAAATGTGGGGATGTATTTGCAAACACTCTTAGTCCAGAAAAAGTGAAATCGGGGACAGACACTGATCCTCAGTTCCTGGTAGTTACCAAGGGAGTGTTGAGTGATGGCTCTGCTCCAGCTGCCTACCCATTTTCTGCCATTGCTTTTGTTGCTCCATCCCAAATTGCTTGCTCCTAAAGGGACAAGACAGTCAGAAAAAAGGATTTCTCTCTAAGGCATTTGTCATTGTGTGATAAATCGTTCTTAGAGCCCCTGCCAGAGCCTAAAGGGGCTGCAAGAGAGCTGGAGAGGGACTTTGGACAAGGGCCTGGAGGGACAGGATAAGGGGCAATGACTTCCCACCCTCACAAGGGTGAGGTTAGATGGGATATTGGGCAGAAATTCTTGGCTGTGAGGGTGTTGAGACCCTGGCACAGATTGTCCAGAGAAGCTGTGTCTGCCCCGTGCCTGGAAGTGTTCAAGGGAAGATTAGACAAGGCTTGCAGCAACCAGAACTAGTGGAAGGTGTCCCTGCTTATAGCAGGGGGTGGAATGAGATGATCTTTAAGGCCCCTTCCAAACCAAACTATTCTGGGAATCTATGATTCTATGACCCATGTTTTGGGTGAAAATTACGAGTGAGAAGATACTTTTCTGCTTTGAAGGGATGTTTTTTTATTTTGTTAGTTTCCATTTCCTAAAATCTGAACATGCAAACACACAAAAAAATGTACCAGAAAAAAAAATCTATTCCCTCAAAAAAGATTGAATTCAAGAGAACCACACAATTTAATTTGAAATTCATCTTTTAAGAGTCCTTAGTGTACATTTTTGTGTGTGTGTGAAACAAGTGCTTGCCCCATAGAAAATTATGCAAAAAAGGTCAAAATGTTCCTTTCCATGAAGGCACAGACACACAAACCCTGGACATTGTCTAAATGTGCCTGTTTAGTTTTAACTTGTGATTGTGCTGAAGTCAGGACTCTGAAAGTTGTTTTCATTTCAGTGAAAACTACACTTCCTTTAGTTGTGAAAATAAAAGTTTTGACTAAGTCTTTATGATTATTCAATATATGATGCTGGCACTAAATTATAAATGCAATTTGTGTATCAGAAATCTCCTTGAAATGTCAATTATATTTGATCCATATGTTTTCTATTCCTGACTGAGTTTGATTTGGGGCAGAATTTTTCCATTTTTATTAATATTTTATTAGTTGGAGTCTTTCTTATTGCACACTTCAGATCTGATCCCTTTCTTTCAAACTAATGCAGGTTTGCCTGAGAAGAAAAAGAAGACATTATATGCTCATTATAAGAGCAGCAGTTCTTTATCCATAGCTCTCCATCTGGTACATGATCTGTGATCATACCTCCATGTCATTATGCTTGTAATGTTTATTGTTAAAATCAGTCTTTAACTTTAAGACTTTACACAGGAAATATTAAAGTTAATTAGGACCCTATACATCCATTTTCAAATTTCCTTTCAACCTCAGAGTACCTACTTTCCATGAAAACAATGAAGATTTTTTTCCCCCCAAGCCCTTCCATTTTTGTATAATTGGCAAAATTTCCTGGAAATACAATTTGCTCAGCCACCTTCCTTATTATCTGCAGCTCATATTAGCAGCTAAGCAGTTGTTGATATTTCCTTTCACTATTGGTACTAAGACTTCATGAAGCTTATGCAGAATTTATATATGAATGTCAGCTCATTTTTGAAATATGTAATAGGAAAAAATCAGCCAGTTTCTGGCCACCTACATTTCAGAAGGTATTGGTTGGTGTAAAGCAGTGTGTATATATGTATATATATATATATATATATGTATATATATATATATATATATATATATATATATATATATATATATACACAATCATTTTAAGAAACATCACATTTTCTGGGCCAGATTCCAAGGGCATATAAAGTAGTTTAGTCAGTTATAACTGGATGGAGAGCTAGATGGAAAACACCATTCTCAGAGAGTTTGGGTGCATGTGAATTTCCTTCCAAAACCAGATGCAAGTTAGGGTCATTAATTTAGCTTTTATTTTGGTGGATGAAATTTTGCTCTTCTGGGTACTCTCAGAGAGCAATGTGAAGCCACATCCAGTGAAGACAGGATCCTCCAGTTCACATCAATTCCTTCTAGCACTGAGGCTGAACACACCCCATTCATGCTGCTTCTGGGTTGGGACAGAAATACTGTGACAAACAGAATTTTTAAAAATATAATATTGCAGTGGCAGTTTTGATTCTGAGGACAGACAGCCTCATGGGATGAAGCCACTGAGACTTTTCAAAGGTTGTTTGCATTTTCTCTTTCCAGACAATGGAAAGAGAAAATGCAAAGAACCCTCCAGCCTCTGGTTCTCCTTCCAGGTCTGACCCTGTGCTGCTCAAGTCTGTGCAACCTTTGCCACTCAGAGCTAGAGAAACAAGGAGAATTTTATGCAGTGCTGACTTTGTACCTTTGTTTTTGCACTTTTAGAAGGGGAACTTCTAAAGGCTACTTTGGAAGTGCTAAAGGAACTTTGTGCCTTTGTTTTTGCACTTTTAGAAGGGGAACTTCTAAAGGCTACTTTGGAAGTGCTAAAGGAACTTTCTAAAGGCTACTTTGCAAATCCAGTCAGGCAGTTAGATCTTTTTGCAACAGAGCTGTCTCCAAGTGGAAGGTACTAGTGAAGAGTAAGATAATCTTGTTATTCACTGTTGATATTTGATCCCTTTGATATAATTGGAGCTGATGTGTCCTTGAGGTTTCTCATGGAACCAACCCATCTTCATTATCCCCCAAAAAAAACTGTGTCTAAAACACAGCTAAGCATTTCAAGGCTGTCTTTAATGATGCCAATGGGCAGTTGCATAATGTTAAAATAAAGCTTAAAAGGAATCAGATCTCTCTTTTAAAAATTGTGGGACCACATCCATCAGCTGAAGACCCAGCTCCTTTTCACAACAGAGCAGACACCATAATAAACAGATGGAAACAAAACCACATGCTGCCATGAAATGAGACTGAACATCAAAACCTAAGAGGGAGAGCCTGTTCAGTGATGCCTTCAGGTGCGAATGTGGTTCAGCTATTTGCAGGATTTGAGGGACCACCACAACTCTCAGAGCCCCATGACACAGAACCTGATGGTTTGGGGGCTGCAGCAGCTGGTGTGGGAGCAGCACAAGCCTCCCTGCATGCAAAATTGCTCCAGCATACCCTGGACCAGAGCTGGGATCCTGGGAGGTGCTAGCAGCAGCACACCCAGCTTTGCAAAGGTAGCTAGTGTTCTTTCCCTGGGAACTCTTCACGCAGCCAGCATCAGACGTTATTCTTTAGTTGTGGGATCTCTCTCTCAGATTGGTTCTGTCATTTATTTCCAAGACCTGGGCTATTGTAGGCTGGACTTTTTCTTTATTTCTTTCTATTCTTTTAGGCTCCTCTGCCTGGAACCTATTGCTGGGTGCTGATAGCTCATGGCTCTATAAGTGGTTATCATTTCTGTCCCTTTCCTGGGATGGAGCCATTTCAGGATTTTTTTTTTTCTTCTTTTTCTTCTTCTTCTTTTTTTTTTTTTTAAACATGTAAGATTGGTTGTGCAGCCACAAAAGAGGAAGTCCCAGGAAAGGGAAGGAAAGGGAAGGGAAGGGAAAAAGGAAGGGAAAAAGGAAAGAAAAAAAAAAAGAAAGAAAAAGAAAAGAGTTATTATGTTACAACACAGCACATCAGAAAGTCAACGAATGACCTGACTAAAACGGAATGGCTGAACTGCCAACAGAACCAGAATTTGCAGTGTGACTTGAGCCCGGCCGAGGATGTTCAGATACAGCTTAGAATTTTCCCAGTGCTCCAGGGTAGTGAGAGAAAAACTGTAGGTATAAGCAATTACAAAGGCAGCTGACAGCTGCAAAGAAGACTGTTCCAAACTTTTCCAGGTTTCTGCAATATCTGGATCACAAGTTTGCAGGTGACAAGTGGCATGTCTTTTATCACATCCTATTTCTGCAGGTGGGAATCATTCGTGTGTTCCATTAGTCAAATGCACCCAGAGCTATAACCTTGCAAGCACAGTGCTCCCAGGAACAGAGTCCATATCCTGAACAACTGGAAATAACTGGTGGGGTGGAGAAAACACTTTATGAAAGCATCTATTAGTGGGTTTTATGTGGAGAACAACCACAGGCTGTGTAGAGCATAACTAAAAGAGGAAGAGAAAGAAGGAAAAAAGCCAACAACAGTTTCCTTTGCAGCATGACCTACTAATTTAAAATCTTTTTTCCTTTAGACATGGGCAGATGCATCCTTACTTAGCTTTTTGGGATCATAGATTCATAGAACAGGTTGGGTTGGAAGAGACTTTTAAAACCATCTAGACTAAACTCCATGGCAATAAGCAGGACCATCTTTCACTAGACCAGGCTGCTCAGAGCTTTGTACAACCTGGCCTTTAATTTTTCCAGGGATGGAGCATCTGCCACCTTCCTGGGCAATCTTTGTCACTGTTTCACCATCCTCATTGTAAGAAATTGTTCTGTGCAAAGGGCTCCTTGCAGAACAACCCTTTAGACAGTGGGGTACCTAGAGCTGGAGCAGACCCAGCAGATCTGACCATCAGATGATCTAAACCAACCATAATTTCACCCTGTGGTTCATGTATTAAGCTCCTAACAGTACAGTTTTGGTGATTACATTTCTCTTTGGGGGAAAAGAGAAAATCCTATGAGACAGGTACGTTTTTCTTCTTGTGGGGCAATATTTGCATGGATCTGGGGTCCGTTTAACCTTAATCTGCCCTTCACTTAATGTCTTGAATTCCTTCTCCACATACAGGCTGCTGCTTTCTTTCTGATTTCATGAGGCTCCCAGCAAAAGTGCGAGGGTTTAGGGATGCCATCAAAGGGTGGAGGGGTTTAATGCCACAACTCCCATGGAAA
Organism: Pyrgilauda ruficollis; assembly: GCF_017590135.1. Classification (NCBI taxonomy): domain Eukaryota; kingdom Metazoa; phylum Chordata; class Aves; order Passeriformes; family Passeridae; genus Pyrgilauda; species Pyrgilauda ruficollis. Next base: position 927,729 of record NW_024519652.1, read on the forward strand.
CTTCCCATGAGCTCACTCAATCGCCTGCATTAATTCCAGCTGTGCTCACAACTTCAGCTAGAGAGGATACCGAACAGAAAAAATGCCACTTCTCTCTGCTATCTCAAAAAGAGAATGGTCAGTCCTGAACATCAGGGAAAAAGAGATCTGCTTCAGGTCATCTGGAGATGGTGTCTGCAGGGAACTAGGGTGCAAATACAAGGATTGTCGTGGCAGCAAAATAAAATTCTAAAGAGGCAAATCCCCTTCTGCCATTTCTGTTAAAACAGAGCATTAAAAAAGTATATTCCCCCTTTCTCATCTGGACACTAGCAGAAGAGTGATGGGCTGCAGCTCCTTTAGTGCAGGCCAAAGACAACAGGCTCTCAGAAACCTCTCTGATCCTTGCCAGGGTAAGACACATTCAATGAGTTGGGTACCCCCAGTGTGCCCTCTGAGTGGATCCTGGTCATTGCACACAGCCTGGCTGAGTGTGCAGGAGGAATCAGAGCCAAGGTGGCACATCTCATCCCCAGTGTGCTTTTGGCAGAGAGGCATAGAGAGAGTCAGGCCAGGGGAGGAGAAGCAAAAGAGAGTGATACCGCTCCAGCTGTTTGCAGACCAGGTGTAGGCTCGTCCCTCAAATTCCCAGCACTATATTCCACATCAGAAAATCTTTAAAGACTGCAGGGTCTCAGAAGATCAACAGCAGGATAAGAAAAAATAAATACATATACTGTAGGTGGCAGGTGGGAGGGGAAGAAAAAAAGGTCAAAGTCATGAAGAAGAAGCAGTATTCCATTAAAGCCAGTGTTAAAATGAGGTGCAGATTTTTGCATTTCAGGAGTTGCATCTTCTGTGTGTTGCACTGTCCTGCTTTTTATGGTAACTTGAAAGCAAACAAGATGAAACCTTACAGTTTGCTTGCACTTTTAAGAGGATAAACACGAGTCAATAATATATCTGGGACTTTTCAGGGTGTTGCCCAGTTATTAGTTCAACAAAGCCAAATTTGAAGTCCTGGGTCCCAGGTGACATAGAAATCCCAGCTGTCCTCAGCTTTATTCAAGACAAACTGTGGTGCATACTACAAAGTGGGAATTTTCACTTATAGCCTTGTAGCCACATCTCTACCACATTCTGCTGACCTTGTCTGACTGGGAAAAGTAAAGGAATGAAGAACCCCTCCCCAAATCTAAAATCCACAGTAATATTTGGGATAATACCACCAATTGCAGATGAGGCTAAACCTCTGAACATGGGATTTTTCTGGCATTGCTCCCCAAGATAGCTAGAATCAACTTTGCTGAAGTTGACATAGAATCATAGAATCGTTACCTCTAAGATCATCAAATCCAACTATTAACCCTGCACTGCCAAAGACACCACTCAAACACCACAAGTGTTTGAGTGCCACAAGTGCCACATCTACATAGCTTTTGAACTCTTCCAGGGATATAGGGACTCCTGTGCCAGAGCCTGGCAGTAATTGTTATGTGCTTTGGCTTGAACCCTTACAGCCTGGTGAAAACACCTCTTGATGTGTAAGTGGAGCTAAAGGGGATGACACTACCTGCTATCACTTTCCTGCTCTCTCCCATATATGACATACCAAGACAAAGTTTTAAACACTGGGACTGTCTGTGCTGTTTTGCAGACCTCCTAAGACTGTGTCTTGGCTCAGTGCCACAGCTTGGCTTCCCCATCTTGCAACACCAGTCTCAGAGCCAGCCATTTGGATTTCAGTGGGGTCCCTTCTATGTGACCAAAGACACTGAAACCTGTAGGTATGAAGAAGAGTTGGTGTGGCACCTCCTTGAGCAGTTTTCCTTCCATTAATTGTGTCCTTCTATTGCAGCACCATTGCACTCTCAGAGACAAGAACTGTAGGAGACCTGAGTTTATGGACTTTTTCCTGTCTGAATCAGCCATTGTTTGGGCTGAGGAGTGAAAGAAAACATCAAGAAATGTGATTTCGGGGGGAGTTGTAAATACAGTAAAATGTTGCTTCATCATCCCACTCTGCAGGAGCTGGGCTCAGCCAGCAGCTCAGATGAGTGGGAAGAACCATGTCATCATTCCCCTCTGCCTCACACTTTCCTGAAGGTACAGAAGGAAACACAAACTCACTAAAAATTCATTTTCCCCTTCCCGGATAGCCTTCATTGCCTCTCTATTTTTTCCTTAAAAAATTCTGATATCTGGTATCTTGTCAGACCCTTTTTTCCAGATGACAGATGACCTTATGAGGTTCTCAATTTTGTTTCCTCCCAAATTTCAGAGGAGCATGTGAATGAAGGAATCAAGAGCAGCCAGGAGCCACAGGAACCAGAAGACAAAGAAAACCACTTTCAATTTAATCTTGTTCTGCTTTGCTCTGTTGTTCTTAGCTGAACAAGTTGGACATCTCTTCTAGAGATTTCTGCTTCTTCTGTCTACTATGTGGCACAACTCAAGACCAGAACTCAAAGCGGCCCCAGAAGTTTGGACCATGTGCTGCTACTAAATTAGTGGGGAAGGAGAAAGTTTCTTGAGATCATATTTAAAAGGACCTGTTTCTTTGTTTCTATTGGAGATGGTAAATCACAGCTCCCATCACTTCACTGAATGACACATCAAGGGATATGCAAGAAGTAGTTCCTTTATTCAGCCCTGGGAGTTTATTTTTAGGCTCATTCTATGTAATTTTCAGCCAGTCTAGCTGAAACAGCTGAATATTTCAAGGATTTTGACACAGTGCAGAAATATGCCAGATTACCAAAGAGGCGATAAACCTAACAACAAAGATTAAGTGATCACAAACTTCAGTTCTCTGTGAGAGGAGGAAGAAAAAGGGCTTAAGTTGCCATCAAGACATGCACGTAATTTTCCTTCTCCCAGACAGTCCAATTTCTTTTGAGGAAAAGAGTGTCATGTGTGATCACAGCTGGGAGATTATTGTGGTTACTTCAGGCTTACAGGCTTACATCAGTTGATAGAGCTGCGCCATCAGCTCCCATGGCTTCATCCAAACTGCAAAAAAGGACAGGACTTAGGACAGGCAGATTCTCAGAATTCCCAGCTCCCTGTGGGAACTCCCTGTTATTTTTCATACTAGGGCCTTGCCCTATGCATAGCCAAAGTCCTGCTTTCCTTGCCACACTGACAGCAGTCAAAATGATGTGGTGGTTCTGGGTAGAAGGAGTTGTAAACATCACTATTGCAAGGAAAAAGCAGTTTTCAGAGGCTACATATTGTAGCCTTTTATTGAAAACATGCATTAAAAATTATATTAAATTTGTACATTTATTGTATTTAGAAAAATGTTAAGAAAAATGTTAAGAATGGTGTTTGGCTAGTCTGAGGACTGAAAGAAATCCTGTTCATGGGACAAAAGGAGCACTGCATGAGAAATTCAACGTCTATAGACAAATTTGCAGAATTTGCTTCTATTTTGTGGAATCTTAATTTTAGAAGCTACTCAGCTTGAGACAAGCCATAGGGACATGATGGGTGGGTTGAGCTCAGCATTGAATTGGGGCTCTAGTGGAATTTCTTTTTGGACAAACCTCAAAAAGTGGAGACATCCAAAATGTCAGCTGTCCCTTGAAAATATTTGTGTGGGCACTGACGATACAAAAACCAGCCTGGATTTCAAAGCAGAGTTCCAATTTAGAGTTCTAAATTTGGATCCATTTACTGAAGGAAGGGTGAGGAGGAGGACCCTTATTCCCAAAAGACTGCTAGAGCTCTTGCTTGTTTTTAATATCTGTGGCTGAGGAGAGGTGACAATGCAGGGGTAGTTCTGCTTAGATCTCTGTTTGGTACCCACATGTCCTGATGGTGGCAATGCCCACCATCCCTTTCTCAATGAATGCTGATCATTCATTGCTCTAAAGGTTTTGAGCCTGCTGGAGGGGACCCAAGGAAGAAAATTTCCAGCCTGGATTTGCAACAACCCCTTTGCTTCCCTGCACCTTCCCCATACAGCAGCAAACTAAAAGTGAATAGGGGTATAATCCTTCATTTTACATGACTGTGGCACGATGAAAACCAAGCAGCATTGTGCCATGTCATGATGCCTCTCAGGAAGGATCCCAGGCGTGGGAGCAGTTGCTGCTGTACACAAGGCTTGACAGCTCAGCATCATCCTCCCAGTTTTCATTTCCTTAGCTCTCCTAATGACAGAGTTTGAGGCACAGAAGTGTTCTGTGAGGAATGTGTTTTGGGATGAAGATGAATACCTCGTAGCCTGACAGCATAAACACTAAGAGTATGTTTGGCTTTTTCCAGTGCCAGCTTCACAGATGGATTTAGAAAGTCCCTCCACCACCCGTGGAGGCTCTTTGGTTCCCTCTGATGAGTTGAAGCTGTTCTGACCCAAAGCAGATGGAGTCAGTTATTTACAGCACATTCTGCTTGGATACACTCTTGACCCACTGCTCTCACTAGACATAAGCACTGTTGCTGGCTGATTGTTTTGGAATGACACAGAGAACATTAGTGGAGAAGAGCCAGACAGAGGCCCTTGGAGGAAGAACAACCAATGGGGATCTAGTGATGGGAGAAGCCTTGCTGGCCCCATGCCAAGTGGCTGTGCCTTGAGCTCAGGTGGCAGGAAGAAAAACCTCTTTGTTGCCTGAGTTGGATGATGGGTAGTGGTGGGGTGATCAGTGGGTGTCACCCTTGTTGGGATGTCACTATGGCTGGGCACTGAGAATGGTGGGCAAGCCAGGGGAAAAGGAGGGGAGCTCTGAGATGTGTTGGTCTGGGAAAATCCATGGAGGTCCTTTTCAGGGGATAAAGACAACTCAATGTGTCTAGGCTCTGCCTGGGGTCCAAGGAGCAATGCAGAAGTATGTGCTGCATCATTTCTGCTCCAGCTCTGCAACAATCATTTGATTATGTCCATTTGAGTAACCCATCTTTCCCTTACCTTTACATCCCCTGCCCTGTAGTCCTTGAGTCAGTCAAAGTTTAGAGTCTCTTGAAATGTGCCCCGAACTGAAAGAAGTGCCATGGAACCAAAAATTATCTCCTCAGCTGTGTCACTCAGAGCAAGCATGATTGTACCTGTGAGACAGCTGAGCACAGCAAGCAGCTGCTGTCCTGGCTGCTGAACAAGGAAACATGAAGGAATTTCAGATATAGGATATGGTGAAGGGTGTTAAAGACTTGCAAGGACTTAATCACTTGATGAGTATGATTCTTTGATACAAAGCAAATATAGACTTATTTGCTCCCACTCCATTTTAACCCTTTTCCCCATTGTTTTTCCTCCACTGAAACAAAACTTCAAGCTCATAAGAGGCAGAAAAAAAATTAAGTAAAAGGAGTTACATTTTCCTGGCTGCCAGTAAAACCTCTTTTCAAACTTTTCATTTTTTTTTTTTCCCTTTTTGTCTTCTTCACACTGACATACCTTTGACATTTTAGGAGTGGAACTCTATTTCATTTCTTGAGGCACTGGCAGACAATCTGAGAGCCTTTTTTTCTGAGGTGCTTTTCGGGCTATGATCTGCATTTCCTCAAGCCAGAGCCAGGTTGCAGCCATGGGCCTGGCTGACATTTTACAGGGAAAGGGGCATGAGGCACCAGCTTATAGAAGTGTTTGAAGACCTAATGTTACATATTAAGGTACACCAAGTTTGAACTCCCCACAGCATGCTCGCTTGGCTGAAATGCTTACCTGGGCTAATTATTGCAAACTTTGCAATACTGGACAGGCTGACTCAGGAACTTCACCAGTGAGTTTCACCAGCTATATGTGGATCCATGAAGTGAGCAGTTAACCCATGGATCTCCTCAAGAGATGATGTGGTAGACACAAAACATTACCATGGGCATGAGATGAGTCCTTGGAAGAGAGATCCATTGGGGATTTCTTACTGGACATGCTTAAGGCATTACATTTCCTATGCAGAAAATGTTCAGATCAAGGGTAGAATCCAATGTGTTTATAGTGTTTACATTCCCATTGAAGATACTGGGTTATATGGTCACTTGCTGCAAGTCAGGGTATTCATTCTGCCTCTTCTGGAATGAAGTTAGGAAGCTATTTAACATGAGGAACTAAGGAGAACTGAGAACTTTACATAATTTAATGTGTTTTCCTTTGGAATGTATCTGCAGCGCAAAAGCATCTCAGTATCCCAGTGGCGACTGATGTTGCTTTGGTGCCACAAGGATAAGCCAAAGTGAACAAGAATTAGAGAAGAAATAGAGGCCATAAACCTACTGAGAAAGAACCAGTAATTAAATCCAGGTTTCTTGGACTGATTTATTCACTCCTTGTAGGCAGTGAATTGCTGATAGAGAATGAGGCAGACGGCCTGATTCACTGAGAAGTCCCTGGCTGGCCCCAGTAGGATTTGAAGTAATCTAAAGGAGAAATAAACCCAATGGGCTGCCTCATCCCAGAGCTTCAGTGGATCTGCATGTAGTAAAGGGATCATTACAGTGGAGTTTCAGGACATTTTGTCAATGCACTCTGATCACAAGTATTAATCTGACTGATATCAAGAGGCTTAATGGTGAAATGCTAGGCTGTCTTTCTTTTCAAGACAGAAAAAAAAGGTCAAGGGATAATTACTTTAAACTACCAGAGGGCAGGGTTAGATTAGATATTGGGAAGAAATTCTTCGCTGTGAGGGTGAGGGGGTCCAGGCCAGGTCAGACAGGACTTGGAACGCACTGGTCCAGTAGATGGTGTGCTTGCCCATGGCAGAGGTTTGGAAAGAGGTGGTTTTGAAGGTCCATTCCGACCAAAGCCATTGTTTGATTCTATGATAAAGACCCCCTAGGGCTTCGTAATGTCTACATTTGACTTCAGAAGGGATGAATCCAGAATTTTCTTTCTCAAGCAGCATCTTTTACAATAATGATCACAGAACATAAAAACCCAGCAGGTATGTCACACATGAGCAGTGCACTGTTGATTTTGATGACCCAGTAAAATGCATTACCAATAATAATTGCAATGCAGAGATACATCACTTGGTTTAGATAATTTTTAATTGCACGTTGGGTGTGTGAACATTGCTTCCACAATTTGTTTTGAGTGAGAAAAGCATGCTTTAGCTATAAAACAGCTTTTAATCACTATTATTTCCATATATTGGATTCCTTGCCTTCTACAATCTTGCTTCAGGTTAGCAAATTGGAGATAAATACTTTGCCAGTGTAAACCAATGCCTCCATTTCATATCTGTGATGCAAGGTAATTTTACATCTACACAGGGTTTCCCCAGTATGTCTGTCTGCATCCATCTGAAAGCAGGCACAAAGCTCACACCTGAGCTGAAGGTAAAGGATGTGATGGCAAGATGTGGGAGACAGCAGGCATCTGCAAAGTTTCTGGATCATATCGTAACTGCAGTTGAGCTTGACCGCTAACTCTAAAAACAATGCCAGGAGGTTTCCCAGCCTAAGGACTCACCTCAGCTATGTTCCCTTCTTGTTTGAAGATGCATTGAGGCTCTTTTCCCAGCTTTCATTTTTGTGCAAAAGCAATAGTGGTTGTTTTTTTTCACTAAACACCTAATTCCATGGTGAAACCCCATACTATTTGCTTCTCTCAGAGAACAAACAGAGCACAAATGGGCCTGGCTGTGTGTTGTGGCTGGAAGTGGCTGATTTTCTTCAAATTTCTCCTATCTAAGTGGCCAACTTGAAAAGAAGATACTGTACAGTTGAGATGAGTGCTAGTGGAGAGCTGTGCTCAGCTGTTCTCTTTCCTTTTCCTGTTATAAAATAAAGGAATTCCTCATACCAGATCCCTCTTCTAGTCTGAGATTTTTAAGTACAAATGTCTCCCTGCTGCTCTAGCTTTCAGATATGAAAGAAAATTAGAGCCTCCACCTGGGAGTAAGACCACCTTGGAAATGGCATGACTTGCATTTCAGGGCCAAATTCTCCTTGAGTCATAGTCTGCTTCAGCCAAGGAGGTACTGGGACATGAGCTCTTGTAGCAGGTCATGAAGCCAATCCCTTAACCCAGATGTGTAATTCACCAACTGTGCTGGGCCCTGGTATAACTGAGAGAGAAAGATACAGAGGATATTGATTAGAGGTAGACATAAAGAGATAGAGGTAGAAAGAGATTATTAGAGATAGAGATAGAGATAGACAGATGATAGAGAGATGATAGAGAGATAGACAGAGAGATCTCCCTTTTTCTCAGAAGTCATTTAAAGAGCATGTAATCAGGGTCTTGAGCCCAGATCAGGGACACAAAAAGTGACCCAATTAAAAAAGATCTAGACAAAAGCAAGTCAGAAGGTAAAGAAGAGTAGAACCACTGCTGATGGGAAAGAAGTTTCCAGTGGAGTTTCCCTGGGTATGTTCATTGCACCTCAGCTGTAGGATTGCTTTTCTTAACAGCAATGGTGGAGCTAAAGGGAAGGAGAGCAGAGAAGACAAATGTGATGCTGCCTTAGGAGTTAAACACACCCCAAACACAGCACAGTCTATTACCACAAGATGTAGATCATTTCAGCATCTGGGAAAAGGCTGAGGGCAATCAAAAAATGAGCCAGAAAGCAAAGCACCAGTAGAGGAAATATCTGCTAATGTAAAGGCGTGGATGCCTAGGAAAGAGATTCTATGAGTTATTGCAGGAAAGCAGCTAAAGCTGTTAGCCGTGATGTGCAATTGCAGTGTTACAAGGAGAAGGTTGCAGGGTTGGTCTGCTCTCATAAATCAGAGAAAGGAGGGGCATGGGGATTAGATCTGCGACTGCACAGTGCAAAAACTGAGTGAAATCTTTCTGTTCATTACTGATCAACATACAGATAAAATAGAGCGATATACAAGTGCAGAGTTTGAGAGCATCTGAAAGGAGAGTGAAAACGTGGTTATTCTCATCAAGCCTTGCAGACATAGGCTGGACTTGGTGCAACTCTTGAAGCTGTTATTTTAGATGGGATTGAAAATATTAATACCTTAAAATGCTTTGAGAGTCTGTGATGGAAAGGATTGCATCAATAGCTATGTAACTTACTCTACCTGGATGCTGAGATCTGAGTTTTTTCCAGATCCTCTTCACAGCAGTGGATCTGTTATATTTGCCCATCCATGCACTTCTGTGCATGGGTGTATGCAGACACACACGGGGCTAACAAATTACACAGCCCATCACAGTCCAGAGAAACAAGAAGCTGTTTAAGAAGACCATCCAAGAGATTTGGATCTATAACACTGGATCAGTCCACAGTCCCTGTTCCCTCTTTCTGCAAACAGCCAATAGAGAACATCTAGAGCAGCAATTATAAACAGGGAAATACTGAAATACTTATCCCACTATGCAGTCTTGCAGCAGTTGTCTCATTTGCCAGTCTGTTGTCTTTAACATTCATTATCACACTGACCCAGCAAGAGCTGGATTCATCACCCAAGCTCCTATCATCTCCAAGGAAATGTTATTACTGATTTCTCACAATCTTTCTTAGGGATGTTGGTACAAAGACACAACAGGAGGGGAAAAATACAACCTTGAGGGAGTTCCTGCTTTGGATCTGTGATGATGATGAAACAAACACAGCCTTAAGGCCCTCCATTTTCACTCTATCCCTGCTTAGGTCAGAGTAATCTGCAGCACCTCTAGGAGCCTCTAGGGCTCCCTAGCATAGCCAGAGGATAATATCCAAAATACTTGTTTCCACAGAACTGAGTAGAGCTTTCATTGAAGCCGACAACATTGTCTTGGGAGATGAACATGAGTTAAATCACAAAACTCAGGCTTACAAAGCCATAATACCTGCTCTGTGGAATTGTACTGAAGAACTATTTCCCTTCAAAGTTTGGTGGTTCATGGTAGCTGATAACCCACAAAAATATTCTGTCCCAAGTATTCAGGAAGTTTGAGAACCATCCTGTTGAAGAGCTGCAGCTCCCAGCACTCACAAAGACATGGACAAACACCACAGACAAAGCATCAGCCTTTTCAGCTTTGGATCTGCACTGATCCTGCCATATTTGGCAGCACAGTGATGAGGGTGGTGGGTACCACTCAGAGCATGGTGAGAGGCCCATTATCAGGGAGAAAAGGGATGAATGGCAAGAAATGTTTATAGAGGGAGAAAGTTAGAAGGCAACAGCTGCTGTGAAGGTTGGAAATCCCTGCAAGAGATGGCATGAAAATGATGGTGCTCTGTGGTTCTTCAGAGAGATGAAGTGTAAAAATCAGGGATTGCTTTTCCCTGCATTTCATAGTAGGTTGAACTTTGCAGATGGATGTTTCTCTCTCCCACAACAGTCAGTCCACACAGACCAACCAACCAAAACCCATGCCCACCATGCTGTTTGTAACCTTACTTGCAACTACTCCTGGCAGCTGTGCAGTCCATTCAGCAAAGAAACCATTTTGCCAGTGTCACCTTGTGCCTCTCCCTCAAATGTTCGAAGCTTGTCACTTGCTCTGATGAAATGATGGTTGCTGTGCTGGTAGATCCACCCAGCAGCTCTCCTTCTAGCAGAGGAGGTCTCTGCACCCTTCCCCATAGACACACCTCTTTGTCAAAGTGTGGTATTCACATGGCCTCTGAACAGAGAGAAGCTGTGAGACAAGCAGAGAAGAAGGAAAAAACAATACTTATCTCTTGCTGTGCCTATGTTGTGCCAAAGTGGAATGCAATATGGAGATTATTTACCCAGAGTGAGGATGTTTTGTTCCCTTGGCCTATCAGGGCCAGGAGAGTGTGTGTTGGACTGTCATGAGAGAATGAGAGATGAGGGCAGTTCTGTGCAGTTCTATGCAGTTGTGAGCAAGGGTGAGTGTGTGGCAGATTCAGTTTAGATGAAATGCACATAGTATAGTATAATAAAGTAATTATTTAGTCTTCTGATGATGGAGTCAGATGCATCATTCTCTCTCCCTCCACAACATCGGAGTCGCCCTTGATTTGTAATATGAAAGCTGCTGGGGTCACATGAGATTACTGGTGATAGGCAGGCAGGTGTTTTGGAGTGGCAGCCCAAAGCTTTGCATCACCTTGGACTTCACAGAAGTGCAAGGATCTTTTAGCCTCCCACACACAGAGTGATGTGGACTGTCATAGGTTGATGGACCTCTTTCATGCTGAAGTCAAGCTTCTCCTCTCATCTCCCACACAACCTCTTCCCTCTTGCTCCCTTCTGTCTCTGTTTTGGCTGTGCTCTTTGTTTGCTTGGCTTGCTCAGTTTGTCAAACCTTCTTTTGCCAACACTGCCCCACAACATTCATCAAGCCTCTTGCTCTTTTTCAAAGCTCTCCCAGACGGTGAGAAATCTCACCAGCCAATTGAAAAACTCCGGCTCTATAACTACACATCATTTTCTGTTTGTTAGACAACTCCTGCTGGTATTGTCTCGCACTGTGAAGCACTCCTGTTTCTTACTAATCTGCTCTGCTCTCTGTGTTGTATATACTATGAATTACATTTATGGCGCCATACATACATTTTTGATGCCAGTCACTGATTTGCTAAATGATTTTGGCTGGATTGGTTGCTTCAAAATGTGTAGATGTTGGGCCATAGGCTAGTGCATTCAGAAATGACAGATGAGTCGATGTGCCTCACTTTTGGGGGTATATGGTGCCTGATTTCCAGAGCTGGTGAAGACAGTTGACAGGAGCTCACATTACTAAATCATGCATCTTTTGCCATAGCTCATTTCAGTGTATGTTTGGCATTGATTTCTTTGTGTTGTTTAGGTCATGAAAAGTGGCATTAACAGACTTCTGCAGCACTCAGCACTCATTCAGTAGGTGACTTCAGCTGGGAGGTAAACCACAAGACAATATTGCCTACACTCTAACAAGATCCCAGAGAGGTGGAAGGGTGCCTATGGCACCACCTGGAGGTGTGAGAGGTGGATGCTTGAACAACGTTTGGGCCATATCCCAGTTAATGACAAAAGACACTTCAGGAAACATGATTAAGTCCATCCTAAAGCACATAAGGTATATCAGAACATGTCCTATTTCTTGCCCCAACCATTTTGCACCAAAGTTGCTTTCTTGAAACTGGATCAGTCTCTCACACTGATTCACTGAACAAAATATCCAGGCTGGTGCAAGGAGGGAGTGGAAAGTGGGAAACTACAGCCAGAGGTGGAAAAGTCATACGTGTTTCATGTTAGAGTTAGCTTCAGACAATTTAAAGTGCCGGTGGAACTTCAGCGCTAATCTCTTCCCTAAATCCCACTGCATTCCACATTTCCTCCAGGAGCTCATTTTTGTTATTTCTAGAGGTTTGGCATAGAGGGTTTTCATCAAGACATGAGATTATTAAGCAGGGAAGACCAGGCAATTAATACAGAGCTAGATTCCATCTGCCTTAAATTTAAGACTGTTCAGATGTGAAGGTTCTGGTCAGATGTTCATTTAATAACAGCAGTGGAACACTTTATTATGATATCATTTTATGTTACATTGACTCTCTTTCTTTTTTAATTTTATTTTAGATACCTTGAGAAAGAAGATTGTGAGATATTTGGCTTCCATATGTCTAAAAAGTATAGCGCAAATGGTCATAACTTGTTGACTAATGAAGTGAGATTAGAAAGTAGACTATTTCTCATGTGCAGAATTGGGAGGATCCAGAAAAATTTTCCAAAGAAACCAGGGATGTGTGAGAAATTAGTATGTTTTTTCAGATGGAGCTGACAATTTTTTGAATTAATTTAAATAATATGATTAAGTATGATTAACACGGAACTGGACTTTTAACCCAAGAGGTCCCATTTCATCCTATGCCTTGTGATCTGGTCTCAATGATTCATTTGTGATTGCCTATACTTCACAAACACTTCATAGCAGGATATTAAGAAATTCATATCCTATCAAAATAAAATAAGCTACCTATTTTGAAAACAAGCCTGCATCCATGTTGTATTTTCTGTTGCTCTTTCTTCTTAATCCTCTTGAAACTGTGCCTTTTATGGCACAAGAAAATCAGATGGTTCCTTTGGGATTTTGTCTGCTCTTGTTAATTTTCCTTCAGAAGTCATCTTCCATTGTGCCACTGCAAGTAATTGCTATGGAAATGAAGATGATGTCCATAAGAACAGTGTTAGGGATGTAGCATCACTAGCACAGGGCTTCTTGCAGAGTCGGGATCTTATTTCCATTCATCATTGATTAGCTAAGACAAAAGAGACAAACTGAGAGGCAGATCCATTTGCTCCAGAAACCTTTGTGCATTAAATGAAGATTTTTCAGAGGTATATTTTGGCTCCTCCTTAAATTCAGTTTGAGTCAATGATGCTGTGAATCTGTCCAGTTAATTTCTTGTTCATTTGGTAATGAGATATTGTACATCTCAGACTCAATGAGACCTACCTATAATGAACAACACACTGAATGAACCCTTCCTGATGGAGCTGATGGTACCACTGTCATTGTGTGTAGCTGTGCGTAAGCCCAAAGAAGCCTAAGTCCAGATAAACACTCAGCTGAACCCACATTATCTCTGTTTATTCCATCCAGCTCCAGAAACATTCTCACTAGCTGTCAGATCAATGCAGCCATAAAAAAGAGCAGTGAACTATGCTAGCTGCTGGGAGGAATAGCCATATGTCCCAACTGTATGCTGAAGACACTGAAAGCTCATTGTCTGGCACCAGACTACATCAAACTTATTTTTAGACATGGTTCCTACCTCATCCATTAGCCTCGATTCCCCAGATCTGACCCTGAATTCTTGCAGATCTTTGGCTAAGACTCAACTGAGCTCAAAGCTTTGTTTATTCTTTCCTGCCCTTGTTTTTTCTCCAGAATAACTTGAAAATCAACCCTTAGTCTGGCTGAAATGTTTCAGCACCTCTTAGGACTCATATTTGTCTCACAGGATGATCTGAATGCTTGGTTTGATTAATGTCTGGATTTGCTTCCTATTTATTTCCTGATTACAAAGATTTGATTTCTTACACCTGAATAATGGGTTCCAGATCCTTGAAAGTACTCCTTAATTCATTTCTGCAAGCAAACAGCCCCAGATAATGTCTTATTGTGAAGTAAATTGCCTGTAGAAGAAGAATCTTAGGAGAAGGTTTTAATTTTCAAGGATTTGGGGATTTTTCCCCCTGCAGCACTTTTAATGCTTATGAAGGTCTATAAAGCGGCCCTGCATTTGCCAGGACAGACCCCCCTCAGCATGTGTTTCCTTCTGTACTGGTGCCACAGCCTGGGAACGAGCAGAGGATATGTTTAGAAAAGACTGAGGAAGAAAACTGGACCATTGACTAGGGGAAGGGAAACCTCAGTGTTTTCTATTATGACATCGTGTGTCCAGCAAGGCAAGTGCAAGATGACATCTGGATCACATGCAGCATTCTCATTACTTCTCATTTAAACACGTTCATCTAATCTTCTCTCTCACCCCTCCCAACTCAAAACTTTCAGGAGGGTTCACAACATCCCAATAGCATGTATGTGCAATGGAAAAACAGCACAGAGAGAGCTGGAACACAGCAGCAGAGCCTGTTCTTGTTAGAAATTGCTGAAATCAAAGCATTTTAGAATCATGGAATGGTTTGTGGTGGAAGGCACCTTAGTGATCATCCAGTTCCACCCCCCTGCCATGGGCAAGAGACATCTGCCACTAGACTTGGTTGCTCCAAGCCCTGTCCTACCTGGCCTTGAACACTTCCAGAGATGGGGCAGCCACAAAAACTGAGCCATCTTTTGGGGATGGGCATTCAGCTTGGCTGGAATTCTTCTGAGAATGGGGCCTGAGAAAACTTTCCCACTTGCTGGGTTAGGTGGGCTTCTGGGGAATGCACTCCTCAGAAACACTCAATATCTGATCTCCAGACTCCTCACTTTCACTTGAGGATTGCTCATTAATGCCCCAGATGACATCCCCAAGAAGTTCTTAATGTTGGCTGGCACAAAGCTTCTGGCTTCAGGGCAGAGCTAGACAGGGCATCCTCTGGTTGTTGGTTTGCTTCTCTGAAATAGAGTTCAAAAACTTTCCTTTCCATACGAAATCAGGAGTAATATCAAATTCCGGGATAAAAATTCCTCCCCAGCAGTGAAGTAATCATTCTCTGCCTGGCTGTCACAACATGTGGGCTCTGCACAACTCAGGTTATTCTGTGGAGAAAGGACTATAAAAGCATCTAATGGAGAAAGGAAGCAAGCAAGCCAGGCCATCAAAACGAACTTGATTTTCTCCCATCTGAACAGTTTTTCACCAGTTAATTTCCTTAGAGATTTTGGCAATGCCCTGATCAACTAGGCCAAGACCAGGATGCAGGACCCAGTCTGATAAGGAGCAGACACTTGTCCTTTTACCAAAACACATCAAGAAGCCAATTGACTTCACACCCCTTTGAAGACCCTGCCCCTAAAATTGTGTTCCAAATGCAGACACCAGCTGTGTTGAAAACAAGCAGTGAGACACAAACTCCTCCTGACTCTGCAAAGCTTGGTTCCTCTGAATCACACCTGCCTTCATCTTTTTTCATCCCGGGACTTTGTTACCTTCCTCCTCCTTCTCACAATGATTGCCAGTGTTCAAACCACTGTGACTATTGCAGGCTGCCAAGAAGTTCCATTTCAGCATGATCTAAAGAAACATCATGGCTTGACATGAGCACTGCAATAATTTCCCAGTGCCTGCTCCAACAATGAGTTGTGAGATGGGAGAGTGTGTCTGTCCTGAAAAATCCCCTTCTGTATGATAGTATTCCCTGTTTCCATCTAACCATGATCCAGGCTGCCTTTTGTTATCTTGAAGCATTTCCATGCCAGCACAATTAGTTAATGAGCATATTGAGTCTCAAGCAAAACACATGTTTGACTCTCAAGATTTAGCATGTATCCTTCCAGGGGAAACAAAAACAAAGCAATGAAAAATCTGTGCAAACAGTCTCCCTGGCAGATGTCGAGAAGGAGCAAAAAGTGTTTTCCATGAACTGGACTGCACAGTGTCAGAGCAAAAAGAAAATACATAGGTAGATGCATTAGTACACATTTATTTCAGGGTAAAATATAATTTTGCACTCTGTATGGACTCAGTCTCAAACACCCAGAGGAGCTTCTGGGCTAATGACAATGATTTATCATGAGGAAGAGGTTGACTTAAAGAGATTCCACTTTTCAAGACATAGCAACTGAATTGCTCTTCAGTTGCCCAGAAGACAAGATAAAGTGCTGAGACAGATTTCTCTTGTCTTCAGAGGAGAGACAAGAAAACATCCCTTTAGCACTCAGAGCAAAAGGTTGTTAAGCACCTACAATTTTGAACTGTTTATAGAAGAATCTTTCTAATAACTTTTGTTTCTTTTTTCATCTCAAGGCTGAGTGAAAGGATTTGGTCAATACCTTTCAGGTCTGTAGCTGGTTCATTCATTCTGCAAGTTCCAGAGGATGATTTCATGGTACCAAAGATGAACCAGGGGGAAAGAGCACCTCAGAAACTGCTTATTCCCCATCTGACTTGCCAATCAAAATGTCTGGAACTCTTGAAGAAGTAATACAGATCTATGAGGAGCAAACATCTAGCCTGATCTAGAATCTGCAATCATTTACCCTCAAAAAGTGGTTGTAAGACCATTAAACACCTTCTGCCTCAGCTACGTGTGCTGGCAAACCTAGGTAAGGGGAATATTTTTGGCCTCACTGGGATACAGTGTTGGTTTCTGCTGGAACTAGACCTGACCTGACCTGAGTCTTGATCCCCCAGGACTTTCAGACCCAAATAACACAGCATCTGCCTACAAAACATCTTTCCTTTTCCTTGAACTGCCTGAAGAAATCCAAATATTATCCCCATGAATGGACTCATCTAAAGGATGGGTTTTTTCCAATGGAATCTCCATCCCTTAAGTTCTTCAAAATTGGACTGGTCAAGTCCCTGAGAAATCAGGTCTAATTACCCCTGGTCGGCGGAGAAGGCTGGACTGGATGACCTGCAAAAGTTCCAACACAAACTCTGATTCTATGATTCTACAGAAATACAAAGCTGAAACTGGGATTAAAAGCAGCACAGCATTTCTGAGTATTGCCTGCAGACTGCTGGCACTGAAACTCAGCAGATGAAAGATGTATTTCTACAACCTCTGACTGGGAGCTGCTTCCCTTCATGTCAGGCAGTCATCACTTCCTCCTTGGTTTCTGACACACTGGAATTCAAATTTCAAGTTTATTGTGCTGCCTCATAAGACAATAAACTCATGAAAAAAAAAAATCCCTCTGTTTGTTTTTGGGGTTAAGCCTTGCTTTTTACATTATTTCAATAAGCAAGAACTGACAAAATCTTTGAGAGACTCTTAACAGGAACAAAATCTATTTTGAGAAGGTTCTCCAGCATGGCCAGCAGTTGTGGCAGGACTGTCTCCTGCAGGATTTTCATGCTGGACTTCACAACCTCACACTGTGAAGAGCCAAGGTGGTAGTATCTCCATCACTCCCAGCTTAGGTGCCAATCAGAAAAATGTTTCCAAATTTGGGGATTAGCACCATCAGTGCTCTGTGTCAGCTTTGAGAGGGGCAGGGATGAAGGTAGCCCTTGTCAAGGCTGCATTAACAACAATTGCCTTACTACTTCCAGGACTCCGGTGGAGGGGCTAGCACCTCTGGGAATGAATCCATTAACTAGGCAAGAAGAGATATTTTTGGCAGGACAATCTCTGTATTCATCAGCTTCTTCTCCACATAATGATGATAATACCTCACACCTTACTTCACATGGGTGATCTGCTGAGATCTTTAATGCTGAAGGAGTGATTAGACACCAACATAAGCCATATGAGCATGTTCAGATAGATTCTTCCTAACATGGGTGGAGATAGTAAATATTTCATCTACTATCTCCTATATATAAACATTTGAGGCTAGCTCATAAGTTGTGCTGCACTTTCCCAGGCAGTTGATCCCTTTTAGGAAAGTATTTAATTTACAGACATTTCCTGCAGCAGCAGGATTTATACTCAATGAGGAACAATTTTGCCCCATATGAAATTCTCAGAAAGTATTTCTCACTGAAGATAGGGGTGTTCATCAAGGGATCAGAGGTGGAAGAATTTGGCCAGGTGTCTGGCAGAATGTGTGATGTTGCTTCATTGCTGGTGTGGTGATGAAGAGAGTATCTGCTACAGAGAGAGCCCTTTTGCCACGTTACCAGAGGGACAGAGGTGTCTCAGAGGATTGGATGATGTTCTGGATCTGCTTCATGCACATAAAACAGTGATTTATTCTTCAGTTGTCCACTGGATTCCTTATTGTATTTTTCTTATAAGGTCCAAGGACAGTGTCCTTGAACCAAATGGCAGAAGGGATGATGTGCTCTAGGAGCATGCATGTAAACCCTGCCACCTGATCATGTATTCAGCTTTTAATTGCTTGAGCTGCATCACCTGAGAGCCATTTGTGCCTGCAGTTGCTTTTTCATTGTTTTCTGCTGTATATAAAAGGGTTAAGAGTTGCAATTTTGATATTAATTAAAACCCTCATGGGATTAGGGGACCAAAAAACAGGCACATTGGTATCTTCCATTTGGTCATCTTCTCTGAGCTGCAGTACCATATCACAAAAGCACTGCTCAGGCTGGCTTTAAGATATTTGGATTTTCCATCCTTGTCCTAAGGAGGTTTTATTTCATAGTCTACATTGTTTCACCAGCCTCATATTGCTAAAATTCATGGACTGAATAAAGCTGTGAAATATGACAATCTCTCAGACCCCAAACACCAGTTTCTGGATGTCCCTGGTGGTCACATCTCCAGATTTGATATGTTGCTTTACCTTACCTTCACAAAAGCAGGGGAAACTGCCCAAATGCAACACTTTAAACCAGACAAGATAAAGTCCCCTCAAGGACAGCACTGAGCTAAAAAAAAGGCTGGATTGTGGGTCTGATCCAACTCCCATGCAGTACATGGAAAGGTTCCCACTGATGTAATCAAAGCTGGATCAGGCCCAAAATGATAGATGATTAATCATAACTATTTATTTGTTAGCACCAGCAATGGATTTGAAAATTTACAGGCTAAAAATACAAAACAGATCCTGCCCCAAAGAGTTCAGCAGTTGAGTTCTCTGGTTTTACAAGGAGTGGCACTCTGGGAAGCCCACATCAGGTATTCATTTAGCATGATTTTAATCTATCATTCCACACTTATGTGTTGCTGGGATAGGGAAGGCATTTAATGGATGAAGGGTTAGTACTGCTGAGTCTTCTGGAGGAAGCTTAATGTGCAGAAGGGAGTTGGATTAGGTGGGAGGACCAAAAATGGGGAGATCACTACATGAACAGCGGAAGACATGGGAAAAATTCCTGTCCCAGGCCTCCAGGCCAACAAGTCTCAGAGACAGGGAGGATGGTGGGAGCAGCCTTGGATGCAGTGATGGGGGAGATGTCCATGCAAGGCTGGACCCAGATGCGGAAGAGCAATTGTAAGAGAAGAGTGGAAGCTGTAAGAAAGGAGGAGTTCATTTAAGGATGATGGCTGTTGAAGAGTGGTTAAAGATGGTTCTCAGAACAAAACTAGAAGAGTACACACGTGTTCATGCACATGCAGTCACAGACACAGCCCTCAATCATTTTCTTGAGTGCTTCAAGTCTACTCAGCTCTCTGGCTAACTCACCTTCTCTGCCCAAGACAGCAGCAATACCCCCCAGCAATATCATAACTGCAATGTTGAAAGTTAATGAAGGTGCATATGGAGACAACAGGGAATGCTGGGTCACAAGATGCCTTCAGTGCTTGACCTAGATCCAGCACAATGAGATCCAGATCTGAGCCTCTGGGAATGGAGACAACACTCAATCACCCAGAGGTGAAGAGGCTTGGCTGCCATCAGAACCAGATCTGGAGGTGCTGGTAATCAGCATGACTCTGATTTGCTGATGTGCTGATTTGCATTGAACCATCGTCTGTTTCCATCAGCTGGAGGCTCCTTGGGGGCCTTTCTTTGTGGGTTAGCAGATCATGTATCCTTTCATACCCAGAGGATCATCAGCTGAACTGTAAACCTACTACAAGGGTTTTCTTCACTAAATAGGAAAACAATCCATGTGTCCTTGGTTAAAAGCAATTGGTGATTTAGGGTCTCAGTTTCACTGCAGTCTGTGATAAAGTTCCTGTTGTCCACAGGAGGGGGCAGCAGTAGGGCTTCAAATCCACACCTGGGCAATATCAGAGGAATGGCTGGATCTTTCAAAAACACAACAAAATAAAACAAAAACCAAAACAAAACATTCCCCTTTCACTCACTTCACAAATCTGCAGTCCCAGGCACTCAGGAGGAACAGCAGCCAATGCCCACATGCTCTCAAGACTGACTCCTCTTTCATACACTCACTAAACTATGCAACATTTATACAACCCAGAAGGCTCCATCTCATAACTCCAGGCAATTCTGAACGAAATGGAGATAGCATCAGTATCATAAACCCAACCTCATATCATCTGCTTTCATGCTTTAGCTATCCTAATATTTATAGATCACATATCCTAACCACTTCAGTTCAGCTTGAGACAGGTTTTCAAGTCTACAGGCTCCAGGAAAAGACATAATGGGCTGTTCAACTGGAATTAAGAAAAATAAAACCCCTTTAGGTTCACTCACATGTATCCATTTTACAGCCCTGGTCATTCTATATTTGTTAAATCTCTTGAGATTTATCTGAACTATTTTTATGTGGAAGTTTTCTCAAAGTTTTACCTTTAATTCTTAAAAACTGTCCTCAAAGTGCACACTAGAAATGTCAAAGTGACATCTAATGTTGTTTGAGGACTGCTAAGGCAGTTTTGTGTGATATATCAGGAAAAAAATTACTGTAGTAATACAGAGCCCTGTAGTAATTAAAAAAACAAACTTAAAAACCTCATCAAGTCCATTTGGCATTTTCAAACCCATGGATTTCAGGAAGCAGTAATAAGCACACACACTGTGCACCTCCCCAAGGTCAATGCTGTCTCCTTCGGGGGCTCACAGCAATGAATGAGGGTGTTAGACTTGTCTAGGATACAGGAGCATGGAAGGACCCAGAAGTTATCCTGACAGCTGCAGGCTGCTCCCTGATGTTCCAAGCCAGCACTTCTGCAGCTGCAGCATACTCACACCCCAGGTGCATTTGGATGGCAGAGCAACACCTAAAGAGGTCAGCATGGTTCACTGAGCCAAACATGCTCCTACCATGCAAGATCTTTAGATTAGATATAAGGAATAATGTTTTTACTATCAGGGTGGGAAAACACTGGCACAGGTTGTCCAGAGATTTCTTTGTAGAACTTTTTACAAAGAAATTAATGGTTGCCATTTAACACTAAAAAAACTCAGGTAGAGAGTCAAGTTTTTAGGAGTGGCCCTTTCTTTTTATATATCTCCACCTTTGTCCTGTACCTTTTATTTTGTGACAGTAAACTTGGGCAGGATTTGGAGCACTCCTGCAGAGCATTAAACCCTTTCTTTTTTTTTTTTTTTTTTTTTTTTAACCACGGATAAAATAAACCTAGAGCTTTGAGGAATAACTGTCTCCCAGTGGTCTCAAATCTGAACATTTATTTCCTGAGGAAAATACTTATGCAGGGACAACTTGTGGTCTGCTGCAAAATATCTGGTCTGGTCAATCTGAGCAAAAGTTGTGCTGGATTTCTTAACAATTTCAGTATGAAGCTAAATCTCCTCTCCTCTCCTCTCCTCTCCTCTCCTCTCCTCTCCTCTCCTCTCCACAGAAGTTCCCTAAAAAGCCAGTTTTATAGGTGGGAAAACTGAGGCTTAGAAATTGAACAGCAAGATCCATGAGAGCATCCCAATTATAGATGAACTATCCCAGATGGATGGGAGAGAGTGGTTAGTAATGGGTCATTCTCAAACCTGAAAGTTTTGTTCTCTGTTATATTCACACCTTAGAGAGGAGGATTTCCAGCACATTAATGAGGATGTATACCCCTTGCCTATGATTAACAGCTTCTCAACTCATATGTCGGTGCCTGCTACCTGTTAGCACACGCAGTTCTGGAAAAAGTGCTGAAAAGGAAACTACCTAGTCATTTCTGGTTCCACTTATTCCATACTTTGCAATAGAATTAGAGATAAAAATACCTCATTCCTGGTATTTAGCTCTCATTCAACCTCTTCACTTGCTCTGTGTTTCTGTCTTGGTTTGAAAAGACAGATGTGTGCTAAGGAAGGCAAAGCCTCCCCTGAAATGGAAAATGTAAATCCGCTCCCTCCAAATTGTTATAAATTTGAAATTAAGAGGGCTCTCAGGCAAAGATATGGAAGCAGGAATAAGAGTTATTTATTAGGCAAGAAAATAATAATAAAATAAACAATGCAGTAAAGCAAAACAACACTGACAGAGTCAGAATACAACCTGACACCCTGTGGGGTTGACAGCCTGTCAGGCTGTTCCTCTGGGAAATCCAGTGGAGAAGGCTGTTCTGGTATCCCAAAATCTCAGATTATATCCAGGTAGGGATGCTTGGCTCCTCCCTCTGGGCAGAGCATCTCACAATGGGATGCTGTAATTTTTATCAGTCCTGCAGTGACACTCAATAGCCCATTAACAGCAGATGTCTCCCTGGAGGGAGGACCACTTGTGGAAGAGATAAAGAAAAACTGCCCAATTAACAGAAGATAACTGCCCCACCTCTACCAGATGGCAAATATCATACACATTGCTTTGCAATCTAGGACAGTTTCATTTTTATTTTTCTTCAGAGTCCAGAAGAAATAAATAAAGGAGTTTTTTAATGTTAAATGCAAAGACCAATTTGCATAGCAAGGACAGACTTTTGTTTGGAGAGACATCAGTCCATAGTTGAGCAAGCTCTTCAGTGCAGGGGCTGTCCTCAGTTTCATGCCTTACATTGTAGTGGCAGCCCGTATTCAAGCAGTGTTTTTTAAAAAGCCAGTGGTAATGCATTAGGAATATCTCTGACCGGTAGCTCTTTTGCTGAATAAGAGCTGAAATGTAGTCAGTGTGTGAATGCCAATCTATGTGTGCAGTAGGGGGGGATGAATAAGTGCCAGAATGGATGTTGCTCATTCATCCAGAACACAGATCTCTAAATACAGAATGATATCTCACCTCTCTCATGAAGGTGAAAGTTGGTTCCTGTGCTCTGCTGCTGGAGCAGAAGTGAAAATTAGCAAGCGCAGAATGTAAAACATAAGGTACTAAAGGCATTGTAAATGTGGTAGTTAAAGTATATGAGATATGAATGGAAGCCTCCAACCTTGCCAAGGAATTTTGTCCTTTCATCACGGTGCAGATGAATGGCTTTTAAACCATTTGCATTGGTTTTGAATGTCTAGAATTCAGAGTTAATCTGAAGAGAACCAAATTTTATAGTAAGCGCCAGAGGTTTGTTTTCCCATGGCTTTTCCAGGGACCTATTGCTCTAGCCTGCACAGGATAAATGGGAGAAAACTCTGGAAACAGTTCTGTGAGCCTCAAATGACGGTGCAGGAAGCTCACAGAGACTAAGTTACATCAAACACAGGCAGAGACATAGCAACAAAATCACTGAAAAACAGAATACTTTGTGTCTTTATTCTGCATGAAATCTGAATGAATCAGGCAAATCCTCCTTGCTCAACAACTCTGGAAGGATTCAAACCCACCTGGATGGGGCAGATGAGGTAGGGCAGGATGCTAAGAACAAGGTCCAGCTCAGATGGTCTCACCCAGGTCTGGCAAAGGGAAGAGTGGCTTGAACGGTAGCTGTAGAGATTGGGCAGCTGGACATTGATTGAGATTTGGTGTTACAGCAGCATCTTTGCTTCTGTTCAATTCATCTTCCATCCCCCATGCTCCCTGAAAATTTTTTATGACACCTTTTTACCCCTTCCAGACAGCACAGTGGACCAAACTTCACTGAGGAATTTGGATTTGTTGGCTGCAATGCAAAGGGGGAGAAATCTCATAATAAAGCAACAGCCTGTCAGGAGAATAAACCACCTTTGGTGTCTTCACAAGAGAGTAAAATGCACTGCCTCAGTGAGTAGTACAGATCCCATCAGTATCTGTGTAATAAAGGCATTTAAAACACATAGATTCTTCTGCAAAATTCATCTCAGTATTTCTTAGAGAAAGTCAGATGGATTGTACCTGCATTTATAGTGATTGTCAGCATTTGTTACAGCTTTTGCCCAGAGAGTTTGAGGTTTTTTCTTTCTGATGATGGGAAAGTGTCATCTGGGGTCTTTCCTGGCATCTCCCTCCTGAAAAAGGAGTGAGATTCTCATAGCAGAACACATTTTTAAAGCCTTAATCTTCATCATGTTTGCTGAAGACTTCAAGGGAGGGGCACAAGCTGGGACATAGGATCAGGATACTCCTGCTATGGTTACCATAAAAACACTTTTGGCAACCCTTATCAGGCATGATAATGAGGGAGAACACTTCAGCTGGTCTGCTTTGGAACCAGATGATCTTTAAGGTCTCTTCCAATCTAAGCTGTTTTATGACATTCCTCCAAGGAGCTGGGAAGGTCATTTGGCTGCCCCTCCAATGGTAAGTCATGTGCCCTGGGTCATGGTGAGAGGACAGCCTTACAGTCCTGCACACATCTGCGAGGTAATAGGTGGCATCAAAATTATTCATATCAAAGACTTTTCTCAACATGCATTTAGAGTCCCTTGAATTGTCATATACACAATCACATCAAGCAGGTTTAAAGGGAGATTACCTGGACAGTGAGCACACAGAGGAGATGGACTCATAACAAAACCTCACATTGGCTAGTCCCCAGCAAACTCTAGAGCATCCCCCTGCTCTTGGTGTTAATTCTGGAATAGGTCAGGATACAGGGACATTTTCACCTGTGCCACTGTTGCCACTAAACCCTTAACTTTGCAGGTCCAAGTCACAAGGAAAAAAAATCAGTTGATCATATATGAATTTAGCAGTCCAAGGAGGTGATTGTCCTGGTCTTAGTCTCTTTCCCAGAAGATAGGTATTTCACTGCAGGTTTGGCAGGCTGAGCAAGGATGAAAGAACAGACGGGGAAGTTAGATCACAGATAGCCACATTAAGCATAAACCACATTTTTAGAGCAACAGAGAGATCTCACAATATGTCTTGGTTTCAAAGACAGGTGTCTACTAAGGAAGGCAGGAGCCTCTATTGGAATGGAAAATGCAACCCCTTCCCTTTGAATTATAATACTTTTGAAATTATGGGGCTTTCAGGCAAAGATATGAGAATAGGAATAACAGTTCTTTCCTAGTGTGTATAACAAGGCAAATAAACAACAACAACTATAACAAACAGAACCAGGAATCCCCCGATAGCCTTCTCGGCCACAGGTGCTTTCCCCTTTGGTGCAGTTCTGCTCACAGCCAGCAGGGGCGCTGGTGGCTCCCGGTGGGCGGGGCAGGTGCGGTGATCCCCCAGCGGCTGCAGGGGCGCGGGCTCGGGGAGCGCGTAGCAATGGCGGCTGGGCCTAGATTGGAAGGGCTGGAGGAGAGGCTTTGCTCTACAAACCCTGGGGCAGCCGGTCCCGGTGCTGGAGGAGAGGCTTTGATCCACAAACCCTGGGGCAGCCGGTCCCGGTGCTGGAGGAGAGGCCTTCTCTACAAACCCACCGGGGCGGCTGATGCCAGTGCCCCAGCAGTTCTCTCAGAAGCAGCAGGCTGAAACAGGAGGAATGAGCAAAAATCCCAGGGTATCAGAAACTCCGCAGCTGTATCTGGAACCGTGGAAGGTCTCACCAGGTAGGGGGTGCAGAGCTGCAGTGTAGTGAAATCTTGGAGCAGTGCTGAGGAAGCGACGGGGGCAGGGTAGGGAAAGGCAAGCTCGGGATCCTGGGGTTTTCCCCTGAGGCACCCAGGCATGTGAGAAACAACTGCTCACTTTGAAAATTTAAAAAGAGTTATTAAACCTTGACAAAAATACAACAAAAGGACTATATAAGGAAACATTTGCAGCACTGGGAACTGCCCTTGTGGATACCACATGGCCGGTTCATCTTCATGGATGCTCAGTCTTTTATACCCCTGGGGGTTGCATCAGCCAGCCCTGGCCCCTCCCAAAGTCCGTCAGTCATCTCTTCTTTGCCATTTATCGATGGAGACGGCTTTCTTGTAATTTGATTGGAGATCAGGTGTTGCCATGTCTCACCCCCTAAGCAACAAGCTTTTCCATTCCCCACTGCCCCAGATAAAGGACACACGCACGCCTTCTCTCTACCTGTCTGAGACAACCCCGGCTGTCTGATGGCAACAATACAGAGGGGTAAAGGGAACCATGGAGAGAACAGAGGACATCTAAACTAGAATAACATAACTATACATCACTAAAGCTTTTCTTAATGTTCACACAATAGTTATCCCTTAATTGTGAGAGCCAATCATCTCATTATCCATCTATAACAAGCAGATAGTGAAAATGTCCCAGTGCAATGGCTACTCTTACAAGCAGAGCTCCACTCATGATAGAAGAAAGACAACAGGGGGCGGAACACCACAGTGGTGACGAATTCTCCCCACAGCGACCACAGCCTCTCTCCCCTCCAAATGCCGACCAAGAGCTGGGGGCTGCACCCAACCCCTTTTTCCCAGTCCCAATCTTGTGGTATCTCTGCCCTTCACGGGAAACGCCATGTAAAGAGAGAGAGTAGCCAGTTGCACCCCTCCCCTGAGCTGTGGCACCTTCTTTTGTCTTTCTCAGTTATCCAGGCACTATTGTCTCCTAGCAACACGTATTGGGGAAAATTCCTAAAGAGGAAAAAACAAAAGAACTCCTAAAACCCCAATACAAGCTTTCAAGGAAGATGCAACAAAGATTTCTGCCTGATAGAATATTTCTTCCTCTGCAAATTTTCTTCTGGTCCCTTACAGTTCTACCTTGCTATTACAGTCTAAGCACTACCAATCCTTTGACTGAAAGATGGTTCTTATGGACTATGTCTCCTCTACACTCCTCCCTAAAATCATGGGTGTACAAGGTGTGACCCTGCTGGCTCACCAAGCACTACATTCTATTCTTGTAACTAAACCTATTTGTCATATGAGGAAGCTCTGTTTTCACAGTCCCTGGATGCCTGGTCCAGGACTTTTCTGATCCAATTCTTAGGAAATTTCTTCTAATTTCCAGACTAAATTTACTTCAGGCCAATTAAAACCTACTTGTTCTTGTGCCAACATTTTTTTTCTTCATTCCAATGTTTCTTTTTGCTTCTGGCTGTTTTAGCTTTAATGTGCAACAGCACTCATTTCCCCTCTCAACTGCTTTTGTGCTGAGCTAAAAAAAGCCAAGTTCTTCAGCTTCCCCTTGGATGACATGCTCTCAATCTTTCATCCATGTCCCGGCACTTCCCTTTACCTGCTTGGTCTGAATGATTCATTCACAGACATGACCCCCCAGGCCTGGAGGAGATAATCTTACCAAACCCTCTCATTTCCCTGAGCAGTAAATACAAAACCCCACAAAATACTGCTCCTGAAGGTGAATATGAGGTATCACTCCTGTACTTCCTCTTGTTCTTCTCTTGACCCAGGAGATTTCTTTCATCCATGCTGGAATCCTCTATGTGCCAGAAACTACAAAAAGCATTTCTTGGGCAGTGTTAGCCATAGGTGGTGATTTGTGGCCTCAGGGTACAGCTGGGAAATTGCAACTATCTATCCCATGCCACAACACATTTCCTTCTGCAAATGTCTCCTGGGTTCAGGGCAGAGGGCAAAGGCACATTGGAATTACACTTTGAAGTTCATTCTGAATTTTGAAAAGCCAGAAAATAAAGAAACAAACTCCACAAGGTGACAGTTCTAATATGAGAGGACAACTAGCTAGATCCTAAGTTACTGCCATTTAGTAATCTTCCCTCCTCTGCCCCCCTCTCCACTTTCTTCCCCTCTTTTCCTTTCCCCTTCTCTTCCCTTCCCCTTCTTTTCCTTGCTACTCCTTCCCTTCCCTTTTCCTTGCTTTTCTTTTCCCTTGTTTTTCTCCCTTGGAAGTCCATAAGCTCATAAAACCTTCAGATTTCATAAAGAGGATTGTGGATTTGGAAAGTAAAAGTCATGATTGAAATGGAGACACTAGAAGCACAAGTGAGTTATTTTTCATAAAATTAGTGGCTTAATGTCATCATGACATGCCAATGACGTATTGCCATCAGCATTCAGAGCTACACCTTAGACTTCTATTCATTCTGTTTCTTGATGACAAACAAAAAGCCAACCCCACTTTGTGCATATCTCATCTATGGGATGAATTTCACCCATTAATGAACTAAACTACATTCTTGGTTTGTACAACAGTACCACAGATGGTGAGTCACTGGCTAAGGAATATAAAGCCAGTATTTTAAATTTAGCCTGTGTTGTATTGCCATCAGCATTCAGAGCTACACCTTAAACTTCTATTCATTCTGTTTCTTGATGACAAATAAAAAGCCAACCCCACTTTGTGCATATCTCATCTATGGGATGAATTTCACCCATTAATGAACTAAACTACATTTTTGGTTTGTACAACAGTGCCACAGATGGTGAGTCACTGGCTAAGGAATATAAAGCCAGTATTTTAAATTTAGCCTGTGTTGTGGTTTGATACTGGGCAAACACCAGGTACCCACAAAAGTTGTTTGCTCACCTTTCCTCTTACAGTTGGGCAGAGGAGAGGGAAAAAAGGTTAATGAAGGGCTCAGGAGCTGAGATAAGGATTGCGAGGGAAAAAGCATTCTAAGGGCAAAACAGGTTCAAATTTAAAGGTATAAAGTAAAATTATTATTAACAGAGTCAGAGGAGGATAGTGAGAAGTAAAATAAAATAAGCCTTTAAAACACCTTTTTTGCCCCCCAGTCCCTCCCTCCTTCCCACTAACAGTGCAGAGAGACAGGGGCTTTGGTCAGTTCGTCACTCAATATCTTCTTCTGTTCACTCAGGGACAGGAGTCTTTTTTCCTATGCTGTGGGGCCCATCCCATGGGCAAACTATTGTCCCAAATCTGTTGTGGCTTGGGTCATTTGTCCATGGGGTGTAGTCTTTTAAGGACAGGCTGCTCTAATTTGGCAGCAAGGGCTCTCTCTCTCTGTTTGGGTCTCCCACTGGAGAGAGCTTTCCTTGGCATCCACCCACTCCAGCATGAGCACTTTTCCCATGGGCTGCAAGTGAACCTCTGCATCCCCTTGGACTTCATACATTACAGGGGGACAGTTTGTTTCACCGTGGTCTTCATCATGGCTTGCAGAGGAATTTTGGCTCTGATGCTTGGAGCACCTCTTCCCCCTCTTTCTTCTCCATTGACCTTGGTGCTACCATATTGTTTTCTCTTACATGTCCTCACTTCCTCCTCTTACTAGCAGAAAAACTGCAGCTTGTAGGTACCATTGTCAAGAAGTTCCACTAATTTAGAGATTCTTGCAAGATTCCACAGCACTGAGCAGTTGATTTCATTTAGGTTCCAGATCAGGGAATCGCTCACCATGTTTTCAGTGGTGGTCGCAGTGGCACTGGTGCTGTTTAACGCCTCTCCTCACACGGGGCACTGGGAAGGGGAAGCTGCCATCACCACCCCTGCCCTTCTGCCCACAGGGCTGGCTGGGGGCGGCCAGGCAGGCAAGGCTCTCCGCAGATCGTGCTGGCCACCGTGATAACTCCCCACCCCTGGGGAAAAACTGCACATGCACTGTTTTGATTTTCTGCTTAAATATGTGATCACAGAGGTGTTACCAAACTCTCTAATTGGGCCAGCACCATGTCCATCTTCAGAGCCATCAGAGATTGGCTCTGTTGGACATGGTTGAAGCTTCCAGCACCTTCTCACAGAAGCTACCTCTGTGCTGTGGGGTGGCCCTTCCCGCTACTAAAAATCAGGCTGTGCCAAATCCACACAGCCTGAATTTAAACTGCTTGGGTTTTCATAGGTGACAAGTGTCAGCACCTAGATACATCACTGCAAGCTTGAAAAATCGTATTTTCTATTGCTGTAAATGCTCAAATAACAAATACTTTCTCTGGATTTCATCCTTCAAAATCATGATGAAATCATTATTTTCATCTATTAAAAAATTATGACAATATGTTATTAGGTCCTGGCCAGAGAACACAGTCAGACAAATGCAATACTAAAGTGTTTCCAGTTCTTATCATTTTAACTGGATCTTTATTGCATTTTAAAAACCCCAGACTTCGGATCAGGGAATTAGTTATGTATCTCAGGTTCTTCATCTTTGTTTTTCCTTTTAATACAGGGAAGGAAAGAAAGTCTGAAAAGTTTTTTAAGTCTGTTCTGTTGATTCAAAAACAAATGAAAACCTGGTTGGCAAAGAAAAGGAATTAAAAAATTTAAATGAAAATTGGAAACTGGTAAAAATACTTTGCTATAAATATTTAAAGAAATAAAGGCCTGCTGCTGAAAGATAAGAGTAAACTAGGTTTTTTTAAAAAAAAACTCCAAGGTGTCTTTGTTTGAAAAGACAGGTGTCTGCTAAGGAAGGCAGGAGCCTTCCCTGAAATGGAAAATGTAAACACCCTCCCTCCAAATTGTTATAATTTTGAAATTAAGGGGCTCTCAGGCAAGGTATGGGAGCAGGAATAAGACTTCTTTGTTATGGAAGAAAATAATAATAAAAAAATAAAATAAACAATGCAGTAATACAAACCAACACTGACAGAGTCAGAATACCACCTGACACCCTGCTGGTTGGAGTGTTGGTAGCAGTCCAATTGGAATGGTGGCTGCACTCCTCCTGGAGTGGTAGATGTGGTTCTGTTGGAGCAGGGATCCTGTAGAAGGGTGTAATTTTCCTCTGAAGGTCCAGTGGTGGTGTAGATGGGCCTGGTCTTCCTCTGGGAATCCAGTGGAGAAGAAAGCTGCTGCTCTGGGAATCCAGTGGAAAAGGCTGGCTGTGATCTTCCAGATCTCTGATTATATCCAGGTGGGAATTCTTGGCTCCTCCCCCTGGGCAGAGCATCTCACAATGGGATGCTGTAATTTTTGTCAGTCATGCAGTGACACTCAATGGCCTATTAACAGAAGATGTTTGCCCAGAGGAAGGATGGAAGAGATAAAGAAAACTGCCCAATGAACAGAAGATAACTGCCCCATCAGATAGAAATAGAATACATACACCCACTTCCAACCTAAGACACAAAGGCAGTGAATGCACCTATGAAAAAAATCATAAAACTCCAATGTGCAATACTCAGGGGAGTTTAAAAGCAAAAATTAAAATCTACAAATTGTAGATATTTTTGGGTGGAGAAAGGAAAGCTGGCACAATAAGTAGGACATCCTAATAAATCAAAATCAGAATGAATCCTAAGTGTTATATTGGCTCATGGACAGAGAGATTAATATAGAAAGACAGAACAGACTTAATAACATAATTGAGAAGCAATCAGTGTCTTCAGAAAACAATTTTATTTCAGTTTGGGGGGAAATATATTTATATTACGTGGTGATGATTAAATACTTTCCACTAAAAGATAAAAACACATGAAAGAATAGCTAATGATATCAGATACATAGATATTAGCTATCTGTGTAACTGGCAGCCCAGATTTACAGAAAAACTAACCAAGGACCAATATGTGCTGTTGAGTTTGAGGAGTAACTTGCATCCTAGGAACAGAAAGAGTCCTTCTGGGACAGAAAAACAAAATAACCTCAGTAAATTTGGGCTATCAGCCTAACTCCAGTAGTGGAAAAAATTGATGGAGTTAGTGATATCACTGAGAAAAAACAACACCGGTCCACACAGAAAACAAATCACATCAAGCCAATCTCACAAAAGTTTTGACAGACAGAAATGACAGTATGGATGTAGCATATTTACACAGGAATACTCTAAATTACACCAGAACATTTCTCTTATGAAATTGGAACCACCGGATAATCAACACAATGTATATTTGAAGGGATAAAAGTGTCAGGTATGTCTCAAATGAGGGTTTAAATGCTTATGCAGATCTTTGTCCTAATACATTTCTTAGCTGTACTCCAGATGGATTTGTCTGTAGACTTACATTATATAAGATTTTTGTCAAAGGCTAAGAAGCAGCATGAAAATTGTAATGGATAAATATAGCAGATGACTCTGGGATTGGCAAGAGCAATAAAAACCAAGACAGGTTGCTAAGAGGAGGCAATTCACTGTAGTTGATATGCAAGCACAAATAAACTAGTGGTACTTTCACATGACCAAATGTAAGAGAGCATGCTTAAAAATAATACACAGGGTCATGATTTACAGGGTTGGGGTACGGGACACAGTGATGTGACACTCTGGAAGTCAGCAATTCCAACAGGGATGTGCAGGTCCTGGAAGGTAATGGTTCAACCTGAGCAGTCCTGTGAACCTCAAGTTACAAATAGGGGAAGTAGACACATAAAGTTGTGGGAGTCAAAGCTGAGGCTGCAAATCTGGCAAGGGTTAATAGCAGGAAGGAAAAGGAATTACTGTAGAAAAGGGAAACTGCAGTATCTCCATCAAGGACAATTCACAGCAGTTTTATTTTGAGCACAGATGTGAATTAGAGTCAATCTTGTGGTTCTGGCCCAAGAAAAAGGCTCACCACCTTAGTGATAGCTCCTGGAAGCCAGAAATGGGGATGCTTAAGTGTCACGTGAGCCAGCTCCAAACACCTGAAGTGTCTGAAAAGGCCTGATCCCAAAGAAGTTTGGGAGGATCCTAGGGGAGGCCTGGGTTCCTCACTGCCCAGTCCATAGCACCCTGTCCCAACCAGCTGCTGAGATGGTGATGGGGTGGTTTCCTTCAGCAGACAGCTGAGGTCACTCCAGTAACTCTTGGCAAGGATTATTTCTCTGTCACTCTTACTACATGCTCACAGCTTTATACACGCTTTTCTTGCAGTCCGATATCAGTATATAGACTTGTTCTTTCACCCAGACTTTTCCTAGAAGGAATATAAATTTCAGATAGTAAACCATCCCTTCTCCCAGGGGACCTGGTTTCTAGGGAGAGCACCTGCCTGGACTCCCTGTGGTGTTTCCAGAAGAATCTTCTGATGCTCTTGTTTCACCTGAAATTTTGTTGTCCTCTTCCCCTTTCATGGTCCAGGTCCTGACCAGCATCTGACACCTTTGGAAGGTTAAAAAAATAAATACTTGAAAGGATCTGAGCAGAGCTGAAAATCTGAACCAGGTCTGGCTTCAATTAGCCTGTGGAAGAGTGAAGTCAGGGTAGGGCTGGAGAGTGGGAAAATCAGGGAGTGCTGGAAAGAGGATGCTGAACCCTTGGGTGTCTTATGGGCTGGTGACATCCATCCTGTGCAGCCTGGGTGCTCTGAGACAGCACAGTGAGGACCAGGGGAGAACAGCCAGAGGAAAGAATAGGCAAAAGAGGTAAAAAGAAAAGGGTCATGGTTGCAAGCAGAATTATAGAACAATTTAGGCTGGAATAGCCTGGATTAGGTCCCTCCAAACAGGTGCTAAGTGTTTATTGATAATTTTTTTCTTTCTACTAGTCCCAATCACTTTCCTGTGCATCTCTGTGTAATTTTTAAACCATTCAGGAGATGCCTGTGTACCAACATGCCACCAGAGGTAGAGCAATAGTGGGAAGGAGCAGAGGAAAGAACTGGACATGAACAGAAACCCCTGAAAACATCAGCAAGTGCAACAAGGTGGGGGAGGAAAGAGTAGGCAAGAGGCCAAGTCAATGACTTTCAAGTGCTATTGCTTTCTCCTACCTTTCACTTTACTATCCTGATATAAGTCCTTATGGGAAGGATTTGTCTTTGGTCCAATGACACCACTCTTCACACTCATTTGTGCCCCAGCTGAAAGTGTAATAGACCTCCTTAGTGATAAAAATTAGGTCAGGGGATTTGTAAAATACACAGCACTGGGGATTTGAAACTGCAGAATACCTGCCTCTCAGCTTGGCAGCCCTTCTGCACCTCTGTTTTTCATCTGCATGGAAAATAAAGGCTCCAGGGAACATAAAAGCTCTGCTCACACACTAAAGCAGCACAGCTAACTAGAGTGAAAGGGCTCACAGGAAGAAGTGGCGAAATTCTCATTGCCTTTAGAGAGGCCAGGTCTTTGTCTGACTCTTTTCATTGAAGTTTTGTGTATGGTTCCCACTGCTTTCCAAGTGGGACATAGATCTTTTGGGGTGAAAGAGCTTGTCAGTGATCCTGCAGCAAAAAGAAGAGAAGGAATGAAATTCAGTACAGGGAGTGTGATGAAGCTTGCTCAAATTCCTCTGAGGGAAGGAAAAGATTTTATCCTGTTCCTGGGCATATGGCAACATATCAGAGCCCTTTCTGCTTGCTGTATCACACGGCTAATAAAACTCCTGTTCTCCACACACAGCAGATGGTTTTGTGGCTGATGAATGAACCAGAATGGGATCCTGTTCCCTTTCCTGCAGCTTTCCTGCAGTGCTAGAAAGAGCAAAGGTCACCTGTGAGTTGCTGTATGTGTCGATAATGTAGCAGAGCAGGGCTGTTAAACCTTGACAGCTTGAAGGAGGGATCGTCGAGGGGGCGGGGAAGAGAAGAGAGACCAGTGAGATTTCAAATGCTGTGTTAGAGACACTGCAGAATCTTTCATCAGAAAGGAGAAGGTATTTTAAAAGCTGCCTCTGCTGAGTGAGCTTTTGCAGGACTGCAGTGACACTGCAGACTCTGAGGCCAACCTTCCCCAACTGGCCTTCTCCCTGCACCAAAAATATTCCCAGATTGAACATGGACTCCGCATGCAGAAAATTACATCTCTCATAATAAATGATTCACAACTGAGTTTTCTAACTTTCCTTGCAGTGGCTGTGTGGCACCAAAAGAGATCCTCCACTGATAGGCTGAAATTCCTGGAGTCTTACTGGCTTTGCCAACCACTTTTACTCCCATAGTTTGGTCACAAGCCATAATCAGCCTCATAAATGTGTCTGGAGAACTTTACATAGAGTTATATAGGGGGCAAAAGAAAGGTTTTTATGGCAGCTTGAGCCACGACTGTGTGTGCAGAAATACACTAGAAATTGTTGTCTCTCGGGGCATAAATCTGCAATCTCTCCATTTGCCATGCAGGAGAGAAGTCAGGACTATGTAATGTCTGAAGGAACAAACTGAACACTTTCTTTATAATAAAAGATGAACATGAAAACACAAAGTGTAGTGATGATTTCTGAGTCTGCAGTTTGAGGGTTGAGCAGTACCAGCTCACACAGTGTTGGCTTCATGGGGTGCTCTTCAGGACTTTGCTCTTCAGCTGTGATGTCTGTGCGGGGCAGGAAATTATAAGTATTCAGTAAAGCCCTGCAGAAAACCTGGGGAAAAGAGAAGGAAGAATTCTCCACGTTGCTGAAGCCCTCCCTGCTGCTTCCCTCCTCACTACTCCTCTGTGGACTCTAATAAATAGCAAACAGCTGCTGGGGCTCATTCCTTGCTGTTACATAACAGTAAGAAAGTGTCCAAATTGAACTTAAAAAAAAAAATCTTCTAATAACAGCATACCTCCCTTAAACTGCTTCCAGCACAACCTTCCACAGAAATCATCCCATAAACACTTCTGAAAATCCCAGTAAAGCACGAATGGCCTCCACTGGTATTTTTAGAGGACTCCTTTGGAGTAAACTGAGAGCAGGCAGCCACTGTTGGTGCCAGCATCTTGCTTGCTCCATTCTCTCTTTTTCTCCTACTCCCCCAGGGGTTTTCATGGTCTCAGTTAGTAAAATGTGTCCTGTGATGCTGAGACAATCTTTGTGTTCCTCTGCTGTCCTGCTCTGCCTGTGAAACAACCCAGCCTCCCTGCCAAGCTGGGACAGCCCTTGCAAGCCCCCAGCCCTGCTCTGCAGGATAATTCTTCCCTATGTTTCAGCAGGCACTGCTCTGCTGGGCCGAGGCATCTGTGGGAGCAAGAGAAGACCCCACAGACAGATGCAGGAAAATGCTAGCATCCCTCTTCCATTGGTGCTTACAAAGACAGCCCTGTGGAGTCCATCCAATGCTGACCCTGTAAATAAGACTGAACTGCCATGGGCTGCCATGAGCACAGGAGAGATACTACTGGGACAGGTGCCTGGGCATGAAATTAAAAAACAAGTGTCTCCAAAAAAGAGAAGAAAGACCAGCTTTCAAACCCAGCAGCTGTCTTGAAACAGCTGAGCAGGGAGGACAGGGGCAAGGGAGCTTCCCTGAACTGGGGAGTACTGGTTTAAGAGAGGCTGAAAGGCAACAGGGAGGGAAGACGGTACTGGCAGCAAGTGCAACCTGGTGCTGCAAATCATCCCCTTCACCAAGAACCTGGGCCTGGCTCACATTCTCTTATAGGCAACTGCAGATGGACGTGATGAAACACATTCCTTGGAACTGCTGCCCTGACAAAAGGAGCTGTTGCATGAGCTGCAGAACCCCTGCTTGGAAGCTGGTGCTATTGCATGTGTCATAAATCTTAAGCTTTGGCTGAAAGTTTTCCCATCATCAGTATATCCAAAATAACTTTTTTAATAGGGGTTATCTGCTGCTTAGTGACACAGTAACTTTGCTGCAGGAAATGGTGGATTCTCTCCCTGCCATCAGATTTTGCAGAATTTTCAAACTTCCTCTCTCTGAGTCCTTTTTTTGCTCTGCCAGAGCTGGAACAAATTGGATTTCAGGATTTCAAAGCTCTGCAGAGGGACACAAGTATACTCACACATTATATGATCAACAATGATTATGATAGTTTCCTTTGGAAATGCTGACCATACACATTGCTGGTGCACTCCATTTTCCTTCTTTTGCAGCACATTTCTGAAAATACCAGATCGTAATAAAGTCTGTCTTTATCTAATCAGGTCAAAATAGTCCACGTGGAAGCTGAGTCTGAAGCTGAATTATTCTTATATCACTGTAAGCTTCATCATGAGAAATAAAATTATAAAATAAGAATTTTTTTTTCTACTAGCATTTCCCAGGTCTTAATTTTACAGCTGTAAAGTTCTGTGGATGTAGTGTTACTTGTAACAAACACTGATGAGAATAAAAATGCAGGTATGACTTTTCTGGGACAGATCAAAGGGGCCATCTATCTTGGTAACTCACTTCTGACATTGGCCCATGTTAAGGAAAAGGGTATTAGAAATCAGAGAGCCTTCCCCCAGCTTTCCTTCAGACTTTCTCAGCTTGAGGCTGTATCTAGACCCATGGACCAGCTCTCCATGTGGTCTTCTGTACCCTTTGCACAGGCACAGTCAAAACCTGGGCTTTATTTGAAATCCCAGACTCAGAAGCAGTTGGTTCAAAATGCAATAAATCACTGAAATTAGACAACTAGTGTTGAGATTACAAATTATCCAAGTCAAGCTCATAAGGTTTTACCTCTTGCTCTGCTTTCAGGTTTCAAAAGGATGTTTTCCTTCATCCTACAACAAAGACGTACACTCAGAGTTTTATTGGAAAAGGCTTGGAGTAAATCTCTTTATTATTAACGAGAAAGTGGCATTCAGGGTTTTAGATAGGGGAAATTTAATTCGGTTCCCCCTACCTCTGGGACACACCGGCAGTTGCAGCATGACATAGAGCAGTTTTGTCTCCCATTTCTTTCTGACAAATGGCAAATTGCTCCAAGAGATGTTCATAGCTCAGCAGGACAGGCATTAGCCCAGGCAAAGTCAGCAATGCCATCCTGACCCAACATGGGTGTCACATCCAGGAGCCTGCCTTTGACTAGGACCAGCACAAGCATTTTCATGGGAAGAGGCAAGAAAACGTTGTATCTGCTCTTCCTGAGGCCTAATGTCATACAAATAATATAAATAACTCCACTTTTTTCAATGGTTTATAACATGAAGAGTGGTGCACTAATGCATTATTTGAAAACTAGGCACATTTTTTTGTTTTTCCTTTTCAAAAGCCTGACAGGCCATGGTAGACAAGAAATCCCAGCACATAAAGGGGAGACCACTTGCCCAAACATTGGGTCTGCTTTGCCTTTATCATAAACAGACACTGAGCAAATGCAGTAAGAAGACATGTACATTAAACTGGTTCAGTTTTATCAACCACCTATGATTTGCCCCTGGAAAAACCATTTTGAAAATCTTTGATTCAGATCTACAAAGTGAGCCCTTAAGCTGCATGAATCCTCACTCCATGACTAGATTTTCCTCACTCTGAGGTGAGATGCAAAGTCACTTGGGAACAACCCAATTTTCACAGAGTCTAAATAAAAGTCAGAGACTTAATTTGCAGAGTCCTCCATCAGCTTGAAAGGTTTATACAAATAGAGCAACAGTTTGGACAAAGCCTCAATCCCAGCCATAGATCACGAAGACATCAAAGCTCCACAGAGGCTTTTAGATCTTGCAGCAGGTTGAATGACATCTTAGAGCTGGCAAAGAGTCCTTTAGGGAAGACCAGCTGATCAAACAGGAAATACTGAACATTGCCAAAGGATGTTGCCATTAAACGCAACCAGTTCTTAGAAAATGGGACTGGCTAAGCTCCCAGGAAGCCTCCAGACCTCAAGAGATTTAACACAGAGAAATGTGAAGTCTCCTGTTGGGGGTGGAATAACCCCACACAGCAGCCCAGGCTGGGGTGGCTGAATAGACCCAAGGGTCCCAGTGGACTCTGAGGTGCCCACAAGCCAGCATTGTGCCTGTGCAGCACAGGATGATCACACCCACAGAGCATCCAGCAGGCTGAAGAATGTAACTCTTCTTTTCTACTGAGGGGATCTAGTCTGGGTACACCACACAGTTATGAAAGACAAAGGAATGGATATCTCGAAAAAGAAGTGTCAAAGAAAGCTTGTCTACTTTTGGTGGTCTCAACCTGACAAAAGGTTGAGATCACCAAACAGGATACAGGTGGTCTCTTGTCTAAACAGCACCAAAAAGGAGGACATCTATTAACAGATAGGTGTGCTTTTTTGTTTTTGTTTTTGTTTTTTGGGTTTTTGTGTTAGAGGGCTTTATGACTGTGACTGTTGTAGACAGGCAACGACTCATGGCTTAAATTACAAAGGGGTCAAGTATATCCTATACTTGAAGCTGCAAGTGCCCCCAGCCCTGGTTCAACAGAAGCACTCGCGAGTTGCCTCCCACCTACCACTGGCATCTTTCAGCCAAACACATCTCTTGCATGTACGGACAGGGACAACATTGCCCAACTCCACTGATGGCTCATAAGTCCAGCAAATGTCTGAAGCTGCTGTGTTCTGGACAAGGTGACCAGAGTTACCTCCTTGTCCTTGTCCTGTGACTTTCCTAGTGTTCATGAGAAAATTAAATGCTCCTCTAGATAAGAAACACACAATATATTCCAGCATAAAAGAAAAGAACAGAAACACACAGAAAGTAACTATTCCAACATGAAGGAAATTAGTAACTCCAGAAATTATATACAGCTTCTTAATGCAATAGATCTTTTCTTTGGATAAATGTAGGTTTAGGAATGGTTTTGACCCTTGAAAGCTGCTTTTCCTTTAATCCACTAATCCCTGATCTCTCCAACTCCACTCTCACTTTCTTTGTCTTGACTTGTCAGGACATGGACCATTTATACTTTTAAAGTATTTTACTGTGGTTCTGTATCACATTTTGAGTTATACTAGAGATTTCCATACTGAAAGAAACCCACATATTTTAGTAAGTTTTTCATATCAGCTGCCTCATACAAAGAGCTTCTTACCTGGTGATTCCTGGGACAGCATTTCCAAACAAAGCAGGTAAAACCCCTTTCCCAAAGCTGAATTTTGTTTCTGTAAGAGCAGCTGTCCCCCCCAGGCAGCTCTAATGGGACATCAGAGCCCAGCATTCAGCACCTACTGAACAGCAGTGCTTGCTGAAGCCAGGTAAGTAGCAGAAGAAATAGAGAGGCCTCCAACATACGAGGGACATGGTGCAAATCCAGAGAAGGCCACAAAGATGTTTCAAGAACTGGAGCCCCGCTGCTCTGCAGACAGGCTGGGAGAGCTGGGGGTGTTCAGCCTGGAGAAGGGAAGGCTCAAGGCAGACCTTAGAGCCCCTGCCAGGGCCTAAAGGGGCTCCAGGAGAGCTGGAGAGGGACTTTGGGCAAGGGCCTGGACTGACAGGATAAGGGGCAATGGCTTCACAGTACCAGAAGCAGGATTAGATGGGATATTGGGAATAAATTCTTGGCTGCAAGAGTGATGATGCCCTGGCACAGGTTGTCCAGAGAAGTTGCGGCTGCCCCATCCTTGTAAGTGTTCAAGGCCAGGCTGGACAGGGCTTGGAGCAACCTGGTCTAGTAGATGATGTTCCTGCCATGGCAGAGAGGAATGAGATGGTCTTGTCGATCACTTCCTACAAAAGCCATTCTGTGACTCTACTACAGGATTCCATTACTCATCCATGGCTGCTGCCATGCTCCCATCACCAGCACTGCAAGGCTCCAGCCAGAACCCAGCTCCTTGGGAACTAGCTCCATGTTGAGACACTGCAGTCAGCTTCTGATCTGTTCCAACTTACTTAGGCTCCTTCCTATCTAACAGACATGCTTTCATTAACTGTTGTCCATCTAGTTGCCAATCTCCAAAGCCCCCAAGTCAACAGAAGTCTCTTCTTGACAAAATCACTTTTGATCCCCCAGTGTTGCTTACAGAGTTTTATTTCTCTCAAAAGAAAAGAATCCTGAAATTTATTATTTTAATTTCATGCATTGTAAAAATGAATGATGGTTTCCAATAAATTTTGGAGAAACTCTGCAACACCAATATGAAGTCACCAATTGAGATATAAATTATGTGTCCTTTGTTGCTGCTTTCAAAGTAAGATTTTATCTGTGCACATTTTAGTTCCTTCCAGGTTAAACTGTTTTTGCTGTGCTTACTCATGTGAGTGATTGTAGAACAGTCCAGCTTTTTTTTTGGAGTAGCTCTTTTCAGTGTAAACCAGTCATTTCCAATTTGGCCTTAATTAGTAAAGCATTTCCTCCATGAATTTATTATTTATTTAACCTGTTAACCACAAGAGTAAAATGTGCTCTTCCAAACCCTGTCTTTTTCTTCAAGACCTGCTCTGAAAAGCAAAATATAGAGCCATGAGGGTCATTTATATTTGGTTTTCAACCAGCTTGGAAAATGTGATGTTTGTTAGATGTGGCCTCCCCTTTTCCAGCACTGCTCTGCTGCTCCACAAATCCAGAGCAAGGCAAAGTGATCAGACACTGCTGGGCTGTGTCATCCAAGTACCCATGACCTCCACTGCTTTTTCCTTTCTCTCCCCAGTTATGAGTGAGGAGAAGATTTTGACTAGCATCTCTCCTACAATAGGCTAAGACCACCAATCAGCAAAGAGATTTGACCACTAGTTAAGAAATCTCAACATCTGTTACAGGCAGAATGGCTCTGACCAGTTTTTGTTTGTTTTCAAGACAACTGTACATGAAATTAATTTGACACAATCACCTGCACTTATTTATTTTTTTAAATCAGGTTTGCTTCTGTGCTTCCCCTGCAGTCATGGCTCTGACATTGCCTCCAAACCTCTGATGCAAGGGAAGTTCTGTGTTTTCTCCTGAATTTTACAAACCTGCTTACAAAGAGCAGTTTCTACATTCCTAGTGAGATGTGGAAAATGATAAGGTTTATCTCCAACCTCACGTATGTATGAGCACATATGCATGTCTGGAGATCATCCATTTCCTAAAACTTCTGTTTCTTCATGTCAGACCCACCTCTGCACACCATGGTGCACTCAACCCATTTCAATGTTGGTTATATTAAATATAGGTGCATATGCGCCTACCTACACACACCAAACCTGAAACTGCAATGAGATCTTGTGGTATAAGACTCAAGTGCTTGAGTTCCAGCCCCTTTGCTAAAAAAAAAAAAAAATAATGATGACCTCTGTGGCCACCCTCAGAGGTATAAAGATAATTCTCATTATTTGCCACTCAATTAAGCCTTTTTCAAGTGTTGAGTATTGATGGATTAACATTTAGAAAGGTCTTATATAAGTGTTAAGAATCTGGTTTATAAATGCACACCTATTATATAGTTCCCTAAATATTAAGCTGTAAAAAGGCTACAGGAAATTGTTAAGGCAACTGTTACAGATAAGGTAATTATTATTACTTCCTCTGGGGGTGATGCCTGGGGGCAGTCAGCATTTGCATTAGATACAGATCATAAAGAACTGTGAACAGTAACTTACATTGTTTACTATTGCAGCTCAGGTATTCCCTTCAGCTTTGTCTTGCATAGAAATGCACCACTTTCCCACCAAGGTGCCTGATGAATTGTAGCACCACAGAGCCAATGCTGATGGTAATGATGTCACTGCTTACCAGGCTTGGTGGACCAGAAACTCCTCCCTGGACCAGCTCAGATTGATTCCACAACCATTTATACCCAGTGTCCTCTCACACACTGATTCAGGCTGTACCTGAGGGGGGGATGCAAGTGAGGGGCACATCTTGTCTTTCCATTTAAGAAATCAGGTTTTTCCCCCTGTGATGCTGCCTGCTCGTGCTTCCCTTTCTTGTGGCTGGGAGAGTCTGAAGGATAAAGCTGGGGCTTAAAGAGCATGCTTATTACTGACCTGGGAAGGTGGAGGTGGGCAAAAGAGATTTTAATTATCTTTCCAGCTGTTGCTAAACCCAGAGGTAGTGTAAAGTTAGGGGGAAAGCAGGTGTTATTGCAGAGGTTGCCAGAACAAGCAGGGAAACAGCAGAAGTTGCTGCAGACTGGACAAAGACATCAGCAAAGAGCAGAAGACCCATCCTGCATGGGGAGATGGGATTTGCTGTAGGATGCGTGAGGGGACAGAATGCAGACTACTGTTTATAATTCCAGATCCATTGCTGGCAGGTGAAGTCAGTCAAACTTTGTCTTTGGTAACAGTCATGGTTCTCAATGTGAATGCATTTCCATGTGGGTAACCTGCCATTTTTCTACCCTAGAAGCATTTCATCAGCATGGTGATTATACTACACAATCCCAGCCACGGGGCAGACTCTTCCAGTAAGTGTGATGGTAAAAGAATGTGCTCTTCCAGATCAACCACAGCTGGTCTTCCTCCATCCATCTAGGTCTGTCAGTAAACCAGCTTATCTGGATGATGACTGACTTTTTTCCTACTCAATGCCTGCAGGTTTGCCACCTAAACACCTAGCACAGACACAGTCTCTGGCAATGGAGGTCTTTGTGAATCTCTTACCTGCAGATTTTGGTGCTCAGGTCCTACACCCAGGGTCTGGGACAGAGAAAAGCAATTCACCTTTCTTTCTGCAGGATGTGGGAACTCCTGCACTCCTCCTCCTCCTCCTCTCATCACACACCAGTCACACATTGAAGATCAA
This sequence comes from Pyrgilauda ruficollis, assembly GCF_017590135.1. Classification (NCBI taxonomy): domain Eukaryota; kingdom Metazoa; phylum Chordata; class Aves; order Passeriformes; family Passeridae; genus Pyrgilauda; species Pyrgilauda ruficollis. Next base: position 970,855 of record NW_024519652.1, read on the forward strand.
AGCATAAACAGTGGAATTAATCTAGAGAAGTCTCCCCAGATTTGCGGTTGTTTCTTCACCCCAAGACCACCAGGGAAAGAAGACCCATGGAGCACAGCCATAGCAGAGGGAAACAGCTCTCCCCATAACCATTAACTGATTTGCCCTTTGGAAAGGCTAACTGGTAATGTATTCAAAAGTGTTACAAGCTTTCTACAGAGTCACATCTTGGAACCACAACACCTTTACACCCTTAAATTGCACATTTATCAGCTGTGCAGGCAGCCTTCCCCCTCTGGCCAACATAGTCCAAAAATTTCCATCTACAGCTTTTACTGATTTCTACTTACAAAATCTCCTGTTTCAGGGCTTCTGTAAGACACAACAAAGCCATCAGCATTTACCTTTAAAAACAGATTTCATCTGCATCACACAAGGCTATTCCTTTCAGTGGAGATAGAAGGAAACTTGACTTGGTAACACTGGAAGATTCCTGATTTATGCCTTTCACACACCCCTCACACTGAAAAGGTGATGAGATATTGAGAGCAAAGCACAAAGTTCATCTCATCTCAGGTTCTGGTTTGACAAGACTTCCCAGTACAGAGATTAAAGAGAGAGTTGTGTGCCTCAGTTGTCCCTCAACCTGAGACCAGCAACCAGATTTGGGCATGACTTGGTCCAAAAGGGATGTGAAGTAGGAGATCTGAGACGTACAATTAATTTAGCATATAGGAGAAAACTTTGGCTATATCAAAAGTGATGCCAAAGTGGTGCAGGCTCAGCTGTGTTGCAGACTGCACAACCCATTCCACCCATTCAGGGGCATCTGCAATGGCTTAAAATCAACCTTGTAATGTCTGTAGGGCCATTTCTGCCTCCCACTGGTGCCCTTCCCATGAGCAGCCCTCCCAGTGTGAGTGCCACTGGCCTTTGCAATGGTATGCACCATCAGGCCACGGCTACAGCAGGACACTAAGGGCCCATGAGCAATATATTTGCTGCATGGAGTGGCTGAAATGAGTTGGGCTGGGTCTTGTGGCTTTCTGTCAGGACCTGGGACATTCCTCTGGCTGCCCTGGATGATTTGAGACCCTGGCAAGGGGCTCAGAGACCTTGGCACAGAGTCAAAAACACCTGTGCCTTTGATTTTAATCAATGGAAAAAATTACCAATTTTGTGTGAAGATGTACAAGCCACAAGAGTCTGAGTAGAATGATAGTTAATTTGTCACAGGGTGAAAAAGTAGAATTTTGGGGTTTTAGAATGGGGGTTCAAGAGGTAAGATGGAGGAATCTGGGCGTGTCCTGTCCTCTCTTCTTCTTCTTGTCCTCCATCTTCTGCTGTGATGGTGACACTTCTTGATTGGTTTAGAGTAGAGACAGACTGTCTAACATAGGTGATAGGTATTGGAAAATTATTGTAAATAAAGTACACGTAGTTCTTAGTATAAAAAGTTAACACTACCCCAAGGGTAGGCACTGTGCCACAACCAGACCTGCTGGACAGATCTCAGCAGGTCAGAGAAAGAATGTAATAGATAAGAAAAACTAAACAACCTTGAAAAGCATAACCGACGAATCTCGACTTCTTCTTCGATCGCGGGGCTGGGAAAAAGAGACTTTCTAACACCTCGGGGTCATCTCAACCACTAAAACCTAAGAGTTTTCTAATGCTTCATCAATGTCTTTAGAGGGAAAGCAATGAAGTCTAAGGGTAGAGTGAGATTCCTACACAGTGCTGCAGATTCAGTCCCAGTTGCTCAGCTCTGCAGTTCCATGCTGTCCAGTACTCTATACTCACTCCCACTCCTGTGGCATTAAAAACTCTCAACTTAGTTAGCTCTTTGCAATTCATATTGAAGGATGAGAACATAAAATTCTTTGAGTCTTCTCCTTTCCAGTTGCAGCATATTTTCAGCTGAAACTCAACAGAAAGGTCAAGAACTACAGATTTTTCTACTTTAAAAATTACACAGAGCCTTTTGTACAAACATTATGTCAGTGGAATAGCTTGGGAGAGCTGGAATCACCAGATATTTGGGCTGGCAGGGGACTTCATGGACTGTGGTGCTCATTGCAAACTAGTCTGAGGGACACTTCAGACCACTGACTGCAGGGAAAGCCATGATTCACTGCTGCTTTAATTTCTATCACAATGCACTTTGTGCACTTTGTAGAGTTGGTTTTGTCTCACTTGGGTGTGATCCAGGCACACATCTTTGAAACGAAGCAAACCCACACTCTCTGAGCACCCCTTTGCTCTTGGGAACTGGGAGCCTACTCTGCTCCATGTGTAATTTCAGAATGTGCCCAAAGATTTTAAACTTCTTTAGAGCTCAAAGTGGGTATTAAGAGAAGACTAGAGCCAGTTCTTCTGGCTTTTGAAGGAGATGCCAGCAATGCTCCCCTTGCAAACAGGCTGCCCTTGGCCACATCCTGCGGCTCCCACTAAGACAGGGGGGCAGGCTCCTGTCTCTGCATGCTCAAGTAGTTCTCTCATAAGCAAAGTGTCACCTCATCTGCAGGGAATTTGCATTCAAATTACACAGTCCTCCTAGCAGCAAAGAGACTGCAATGGCAGCTGGCAGCCTGTTCCTCTCTCTGTAGGGACTTCAGTGCTGTAAGTATGTACCCCCGCATGGCAATCTTTGGCTTGTGGTTTCCACTGCTGGAGTAGCCTAAATTCCAGGCACTCATCTGTGTCACATAAATACTGCAGCTGGCATAGTATTATGCCATATGGATTAGTGTTATAGATGGATAATGAGATGATTGGCTCTCACAATTAAGGGATAACTATTGTGTGAACATTAAGAAAAGCTTTAGTGATGTATAGTTATGTTATTCTAGTTTAGATGTCCTCTGTTCTCTCCATGGTTCCCTTTACCCCTCTGTATTGTTGCCATCAGACAGCCGGGGTTGTCTCAGACAGGTAGAGAGAAGGCGTGCATGTGTCCCTTATCTGGGGCAGTGGGGAATGGAAAAGCTTGTTGCTTAGGGGGTGAGACATGATAACACCTGATCTCCAATCAAGTTACAAGAAAGCAGTCTCCACCAATAAATGGCAAAGAAGAGCTGACTGACGGACTTCGGGAGGGGCCAGGGCTGGCTGATGCAACCCCCAGGGGTATAAAAGACTGAGCATCCATCTTGAAGATGATCCCTCATGGTATCCATGACGGCAGTTCTCAGTGCTATGAATTTTTCCTTATATAGTCCTTTTGTTGTATTTTTGTCTAAGGGTTTTTAACCCTTTTTAAATTTTCAAAGTGAGCAGTTGTTTCTTACAATTAGGGTACAGCAGGTCATGGGTACAGAGCACCCTCCCCACCTCTTAAGTGTATCATGCAGCACACCTTCCTTTTGTATGTTGACACATGTTCTCTCCGTGCTGGCTAGTGCACCTCAGGTCAGGTCCCCATCCCTTTTGAATACAATTAGAAAAACTTGCAACTGCAACATCCAGGTATTTGCTGAGGTTTATTCCAGCACCAAAAGCCCCTGCAAGGGATCTAACCTCTTCTTTGCAGTGCTGGACCCTTCAACGTATCCTCCAGAGAAGAAAAAAGGGTTTCAGGAGCTGGCAGCAACCCTCATCTCATCTAGATCTATGCCAAGAGGATATCAAGGATCCTTTTTACATGCCCCATTAAAACTGTAATAGTTACACTGCACATGAAGTATATTTCTCTGACCCCCATCCTTCTAGTCTTCCTCTGTGGCATAAGGGAGAGGGAGATGAATAGATATTTCAGCCCAGGGAAATTAATGGTGAACCAGAGTCCCCATGGATGGACTTGATGGCAGAATGGTGGAGCATGCACATAAGCTGAGCTTTCTGGCCTGTCAGAATATCCCAAAATGTTGTCTGCTGGTAAAAGCATTTTTCTACAGTGCTGAGGCTGTGCTTCCAACTGCTGGAGAAGCTTTCTGACTGCAGAGACAGTTTGAGAAGACCATGTTAGGTCTTCAGGTTCTGGTGAGACCATAGTGGGTCTTTGAAGACAAGATGTTCATGGAGCTGTAGCCAAAAATGGGCTAGGTTTCCTCTCCTTTCTCCCTGTTCTCCTTAGGGAGATGACACAATTGCCCACAAAGCCTAGAGGAGGCATTTTTGAACCTTCTTGGCAAAAAGAACAATATATGAACAGTGGGGGGGAAAGCAGAACTCAACACTCTTCAAAAAAGGAAAGGAAAAGTGCAAGCTGAGACAACCCATTATCCAAGGTGATTAAGGGAAATTGTAGATTAAATGTATATCCTTATGTATTGCTGGCTTATCAGCCAGATATCAACATGGAGTGGAGGGGAGAAAGATTTCTCATCACATCTTCTCTGGCAGCCACTTCCTGCTGCTTATGAACCCCCAGAAATGTTCAACACACTTTAAAGGCACATGTGCTGAGGGCTCTGGGCGGGCATGGTCTATGAATGCAGTTCCTAAAGGTCCTACCCCACTTTTGCCATGGGACACCTGGAAATTGGTCCCACTAGCTGCAAGTGTGCGGGCTGTGGATCACAGACTCATCTCTGCAACAGAGAGGAGAAGAGTAAAAATAACAAGAGCTCATTAAAAATATAGAAACAGAGGGAGTGTGAATGTGAAGAGCAGGTAGGACACATGTTAGTTCAAGTTACTGAGTCCTAGAGCTGCTCTTTAAGCAAACAAACTCACCATAATGCATTTTTCAGTGGAGAGAGATGGAAACCTTCACATCATCCAGCCTAGCCACTGAGTCCTTGCCTGGTCTGGGCTGCTGACCCACACTGAGCATCTGAAAGAGACGATGCCAGAGAAAGTTAAATTAGAAATCTCAACCAAGCTTGTGAATGCAGTGATTTTCACCTCCAACCACCACTTCCAGGCTAGAGAAAGTTCACAGGATGTATGTGACAACCCAGCTGGAAGAAATAGAGCAAGGCTTAATGATACAAATCTAGAGGTGCCCTGAGAGAAGGCAGATAAAGTAAGGGGGGAGAGTTGTTTGGTTTCAGGATTTTTATTTATATGCCCCAGGGGAAAGGATAAAACTTAAGTTATTTTTATTCTCAGGCCATTATGGTCTGAAGTTTTGTCTCAGTTTAAGAGACAAGTTTAGGAGAAAAACACTCTGGAATGAGTATTTCTTCTAAGAAAAGGGTTAAAACAATCCATATCCACCAATAAGAAATGAATACTAATGGATAAAAGTGAATAAAACCCCAGCCTTTTATTGACAGAGTGCCCACACGGCACAGGAAAAGGCTAAAATGCTAAATATTGAAGTCAGACCTTACCCCACACACACTGGAACAAAACCCAAAAATGCCAGAGAAAGAGATAAAAAACAACACCATTTTTTTTGGTTTGCCATGTGGTGGGTAGAATATGGCATGGACTTTCAGGGAAAACAAACAAAAAAAAGCCCAGTAGATTCAAGCAGCAGTTCGGGCAAAGAGACATGAACCTAATGAATGTCTGACCTCAGTCTCCCCTCTTCACAGCAGATGAAGCAGGTGGGCTTGGTGTGCTTTTGTGATAGATGAGTAATGCAATGATTGACTCTAACAATTAACAGACAAAGGTCATGTATATAGGTTAAGAAAATTTTATGCATTTACAGTTATGTTTTACCCCTTCACATTGTTATCAAGAGACAGCCGGGACTGAGAAATCTGGAAAGGTTGGCTTGTCACTGTGGTGACATCTGACCTTCAGTCAGGATTTGAGGAACTGATCTTCACTGGACAGTGAAGAAGGGATCATTGGACAGAACTTTGGGAGGGGTTAAAGAGTTAAAAGGTGAAACTTCCGTTGTGTGGGTGAGCACATGTTGGGGAAATCCTTTGTAACATTTTCTCTATTCAGTCTTCTGTTGTATTTTTGGCAAGGATTAATAAACCTTTCTAAATTATGAAAGGTGAGTAACCATTTCTCACATTTTCTCCCTCCAGCTCGGCTTTTTCTGAGCAGTGAGGCTGAAATGGAGCGGCCCCTCACCTTTCCCGCTGGTCCCAGCCGACTCCTCTCCCAGTGGTCATCCTCTCTGATCTCAGACCAAAACCAAACCGTCCAGATCACTCCAAAAAGCCACCAAAGTATTGCTGCTGCAGCCAAGGCCAGGGAAAGGGAAAAACAAACTTCTTGGCTAAGCTAACAAAAAACCAAGCTAGCCAAGCAAATACCCAGACCACACGGCATGCTGGACACCTGGTGTGAGATAAAACAGCTCACTTTGAAAATTTAAAAAGTGTTATTAAAACCCTTAGACAAAAATGCAACAAAGGGACTATATAAGGAAAAATTCACAGCGCTGGGAACTGCCCTTGTGGATACTACATGGCTGGTTCATCTTCATGGATGCTCAGTCTTTTATACCCCTGGGGGTTGCATCAGCCAGCCCTGGCCCCTCCCGAAGTCCGTCAGTCAGCTCTTCTTTGCCATTTATTGGTGGAGACTGCTTTCTTGTAACTTGATTGGAGATCAGGTGTTATCATGTCTCACCCCCTAAGCAACAAGCTTTTCCATTCCCCACTGCCCCAGATAAGGGACACATGCACGCCTTCTCTCTACCTGTCTGAGACAACCCCGGCTGTCTGATGGCAACAATACAGAGGGGTAAAGGGAACCATGGAGAGAACAGAGGACATCTAAACTAGAATAACATAACTATACATCACTAAAGCTTTTCTTAATGTTCACACAATAGTTATCCCTTAATTGTGAGAGCCAATCATCTCATTATCCATCTGTAACACCTGGTGAGTGAGGCTCTCCATCCCCCCCACCCTCCTTAAAGATACAGCACCCATTTTTGGGCATAAAGCAGATGATCAGTGAAGAGACTAATCATCAAAAATCACCCCAAGACAGTTTTCAATTCAGAACCCTCATCTCATGGTAGGATTTATCTTTTCCAGCCCGCCCCTCTGCAGAATACATTTTGGTATTTGGCTGGCACTACATCAAACACTTCCAGCGCCTGATCTGAAGCAAAACATTACAAATCAGATATGGCCAGGCTTGAAACAACACCAGCATTATTACAGCAGAAACACTCTCTGATGACATTAACAAGCTCTTTGAAGGAGGGCACCAGTAGGATGATCCACCCATTCCCTGCAGACAGTGAGCTGGGTAAAGAAAGAAGATGCTTCAGCTTTTCCTAAGGAACTACTGCAAAGTGAGCGATTATCTGCTGACCAAATGTGAAATTGGCCAAGGGGGATGGTAGGCTGGGATGGGGGGAGGGGGGGAGCCTTCATGTGATATTTCACATTTCCTCAGCTAACAGTAACTACACAGCACATTTTTGTTCTTGCTGGCATTCAAGAGCCTCCAGAAGAGGGGATTACGCTGCTGGGATAAGGCTTGCCTGCTTATCTGATAGAGCCTAGCTGGAGATAAGGGCTCCTTTTATGTCTGTCCCTTTTAAAACTGACCCTATCATCCTTTGCTTCTCTTGGTTCAGAGCCAACCGGTGATACCTAGGTGTTAAAAATGGGACCAGACTCCCAGTACTAAAAGTGATTTCAACATTTATTATAATAAAAAGGCCTAAAGCAAGGGGCCCGCTGGCTGAGCAGGAGCGTTCCCGTCGAGGACGCTGCAGTGCCAGCGCTGGGTCTTCTTGAGCAGTGATGTCCCCGATGTCCCAGGTGGTGTGGCACAGATTCAGTGGGTCAGATGCCCCTTTTTATCCTGTTTTTTGTTCCTCTGGATTGGTTTCTTTTTGGATCCTTCATTGGTATGAAGGTTTAAGGCGCTCGATTGCAGGCTGGCTCGTTTCGCTTGGGGGGTGGTGCACTTTACTGAGGTGTGTTATGGTACACTGAGAACCGTATAACGACCCTTTTAACCCCCTTTACCATAACCAAACTAACAGTACATGCTTAACAATTATCAACTATTTTACAACAGTTTCCAACCTACTTTTAACAATTAGGTAAGCAAAAAAAAAGAAATTTGCTGGTAATGGCTGAGAATCCACCTCACCCTTTCTACCCCAGCCATGAAATGAGTCCCCAAGGCTTGAAGTATATTGAGATGCCATGCTTTTCCACTTGAACAGCCATCAGAGTCAGAAAATTGTCTTCCCAGCACAGATGCCAGGCACTTGGGACTCTAGACCCACCCCTTCCACACACGACACCAATTTTTGGAAATATAAAGAAGCCTTGCAGAATATGCACAAAAGAGCTGGATGGATGGAATCCTACCCAGCCAGCTGCTCATCTGCCCCAGAATCTGAGTTTCTATGCTTCAAGCCTTCCCTACATTATTACATTACTTAGTTTTATTTAGGTTATGATTAAGCATCCCTTGCCAGGGCTTGTGCTATGATATGTGAGAGGATATGTCCAGCCCTGGAGCACATAGAGGCTTCTTCCAATCAGGCATTGCTTCCATTCAGAGGCAGAGATTAAACTAAGCTTCTCTGTCCAAGCCTCAAGAATTGCCATTGATTTATTCACCCTTGCCTTAAGTGCCATGAAAGGAGCCCTAATGCATCCCTCCCAGAAAAAGGCATCTCACTGTCCTGGCCAGCTTCAGAGACAGAAAGGTTCATCCCACCATCTCAGTCCTCACTCTTGTAATACTCAGAGATATTGCACCACTCCTGAGTGTTATTGCATTGAAACAGGGAAGACTGAGCTGCTGCAAACCTTACAGCCCTAGTGACAGAAAACCCTGATTTACACCTAGGTAACACCTGTCACCTGCTTTAAAGTGTGGCTTGAGAAAAGAGCTCTGTCTCTTCTACACGGCTTGCTTTTTTACCTTGCATTTTTTCCTACCAGTGGGTAGGGGAGAGGGAGAAGGGAGAAGAGGGAAGAAGAGAGGGAGAAGGAGAAGGGGAAGGGGAAGGACAAGGACAAGGACAAGGACAAGAGAAAAACAAGCACCCAAGGTTAGTAAAGGTATAATAAAGCTGGAAGGTAGTAATACTGTGTATGGCTCAGTTTGAAGAAGTCAGCAAGGACCCTGCTGTATATAAATCTCACCATGGCTGCCTCCTCATGCTTTCATCAAGTGTGATTGCTAAAACATGCCAGCCACAAACACCTACTCCCTGGCTATTTCACATACCCCATTAACCAGGTCCTGAAACTTAGATAATCCCTCAGCTGGAAGCAAAAGAAATAGAGGAAAACATTTAACCACCAGAAGGTGCCAGGAAAGCCCTACAGGACATACCACCCCAGGCTCACCATGTGGTGGTGTATCCCCAGGACAGAATTGGAGAGGTGATGGAGCACAGAGCAGGTGAGGGCAGCAAAGAGGATCTGGGTGAACAGTGACTGTACAAGGTGATGGGATAGAAATTTTGAAATTTCTACAGAAATCAGTAATATGCAAGAGACCCTGATCAGGCTGATGTGTCACCCAAACCAGCTGTTATGTGCTGCTGGTGGGACACCAACCACAGATTTGAACAGTCTGGCACATTCATGGTGCAGGGGGTCATTTGGTTACATCGCCTGCATGTACCTGCACTCTGGGGCTTAGAAAGCCATGGCTCCTCTGATGGGATGCAGTCCTAGCTCCATCAGCTTGGGCCCAGGCTCAGCTGGGTCTACAGGAGCAAAATTTTGCGGCTTCCAAAATTTCCATTGACCAATTTTGGATTTCATCAGGACTCTGCTGTGGCCCCTGGCAGCAGCCAAGGCTTCAGCTTTGAATCACATCAACAGGGCAGCACTTAGTGATGGAGTGGAAATCCCAAAATTGAGTGTACCCATGTGCTGTGCATTCGATCACCAGCATAACTGTTTGCTGTTCCTGCAGGAAGGGCTTTTATCCCTAGGTCTTCTGCCCCCAAAAGATCTTTTCAGACACACTCACACAATTTCAGCAGAAACTGGATCCAAAGCAACATAAAAAAAGCAGTCATATATCCACATGAGTAGAGGACACACAAAGTAATACATTCACAAGAGCAGCAGAAATTCATCGATCTGGAATTACACTTTCGTTTATAACTTTCCCATGCAAGCCTTTGAAAGAAAACCAGATTGCAAAGAATTGTGTCATGCCTTTCAAAAGCTGGCAAGTACCTAAAAATGTGTCTGCTTCTCCAAATGATCCATCTAACTTAGTTTTAAAAAAAAATTAAAAATCAGGGTATTTTAGGAACGGTTATGCCACAATTTTCCACCACTATTTTGGCACAAACTCAAGGCTTGTCTTCTGATGGTTTCAAAATTTTCATTTTAACCTTTGAAAAGAAGCCCCAGTGCAGACTGCCAGCTCATGTGGCCCTTTGAAAAGTCGGCCTCAGACTGGTCCCTCTGAGCATACATTTCGCCTCCTCCCATTCTTGCTGTCTGGTTCTTTATTTCTTATTTTGGTCTCCTCTCCAGATTTGCTTTGCTGTGCTGTGTACAACAGAAAGTTGCCTTTGACTGATAAACAAAGTGATATTTGTGCATGAGAAGGAACTCCTTTGGGTTGTTTTGCAGTCAAGGAGGCTACAGGAGGCCAAAACTAGCTATTGATTAATATGATGGAGCCAAACCCAGAGTCCTTTCAAATCCCCCTGGTTTTCCATTACATTCCTTAATGAACCCACAGGATGGTCATTTTTTCCCTGTTATGCTTTCATCTGCAGACCTTCTACAACAATTTGGGAAGGGGGGGAGGAGGAGGGAAGTTGTTTGGGGGTGTTTTTGTTTGTTTAGGGTTTGGGGGGTTTTTGTTGGCATCCCCGTATGTCTTCTTTCAGTCAATGTGAACCACCACAAGTCCTCAGTCCTCCACCCCAATATGACCTGGATCCAACTTCTGGAGTCTAATGCAGCAATAACAACAAGGACTGAAGGCTGATATCCCTACTGCCTGGCACAGATTTTGGCATGAATGCCATAGATCTGCAGTGCAAATTTTCATGCAGAGAAGAAAAGAAGGCTTCTTTCCTCACTGACTGCAGAGCCTTTTCATGGTCACCGTTGCATCCACTCAGAAGGGTAAGCAGTGCTGAGTGGAACCATGTTCATGGCCACATTTGTCTTTATAATGCTTAAAAACCAATAAAGTCTGTCTTTCCTTCTGCAGCCTGGACCTTGGAGCACTCAATACCAAGCTGTAATGGAAGAAATAGAAGGAGACATGGGACAGTTGGACCATGCACAAAAAAAATTAAAGAAAATTACTAGTTTCAAACCCAGCACAGATATGGGGAGGCAATGGGATTTGGTCTCTGAAAGGATCATTCATGGTGAGTCAAATTTCATGCTTCCATACATAAAGAGCTTGATTGGTTTCCCAGTCATTGCCTTTACTGTGTTCATCAATTTCAAAAGCTTTGACAAGACAAGCTGTAAAGAATCCCCCAAAAGCACCTTGGGGAACAACCCCTTGCTTTTCAAATAAGACCAACAGAAAATACACGGTGAGTAGCAATTCTGTCTCAGCAAGACAAATGGATCAAAATTCTCCCAGGTCTTTTCTAGCTCTCACTCCTGGGAGACTTGAGCCTAGACCCCAGGTCCCAGTGCCTCTCATGCCATGGAGTCACATACATTTACCCTGGCTGAAGGTTTGGACCTTGTGTTGAAGCTGACTAAGAAGAGTGTCCTTTAAAGCACTTCACAACTTGTTGGTCTCACCACAGACAAGTGGGTCACAGTAATCCCTTGCTGGGGATGGTGAGGTGCCCCCCATTTTATAGTCCTCATTAAAATTTTTCTGTGTCTTTTTCAGTCTTATTTTTTTCTTGGGGTAAGTGTTGATGGTGCATATATGAGGCCCACAACAGCAGCAGGAAGGATATAATACCTCATGCATTGACTTGTAGTGGAAATTTCCTTAGCTATCCCCAAAGCTGAAGAGACAGGAAAGCCAAATGTGAAAAACAATATGTGGGGAGATAATCTTGATAGCCAGATCACCCCAGAGTTTTGTAATGTGAAAAAAATCTACTGCATAAATAAATGCTGCAATCCTCTTTTTTATGAGGAAATTGAACAAAGTGAAGCTTTTGAGGTAATCACCAACTAAAAAATCTGCCTGACGTGCAGAAAACATGGCATGGGTTTCTTTCTCTTCCTACCTCTGCTTCTGTTTCTTTCTGTGCCAGGCATTGCCCCACTAAGCATTTCCTCAGTCCTCTGAGTGTGACTCTGCTGTAGGACCAGGTATGCACTACCAGCCCATCACAGCCCAGTGTCAGTCTTCCCATGAGCAAACCCTAAATGTTATCCCAAGAGCAGTCATTGAAGCCAGACTCAAGACACACTTTAAGACAACAATGAAGGAGGTTCCAGATAGTTTACCAAATTGGACATACTCCAAAGATGCGTCCTCATATGAGGTGCTCTGGCTGACCCCCTTCACCTGAACTCCCAGATACCTTTCTTCACACACATCTTCATTTATACTTTTCCTAATTTCTGTCTCAGCTCAGTACCTTTGCCAATAGGGCTCACCCTCCTTCTTTGAAATCCGAAAGAGGACAAGTCTTGCTTTATATGGGTGATGCTAATAGGCATAAGAAAGATCATTTGGGTATTCTGAAATATTCCAGAGCCTCACAGCCTACATCAATCAAAGATTTACAGTGGTTGTACCAAAGAGGGCACTTGGTTGGATTTGGACGACAGTGAGTTGTACTGAATGCAGCTAGGGAGGGAAGAGGGACTCATCATGTGCTTACACTGATATTTGTTCCCAACGTGAGGAGCTCCCTGACTTTTCACTCACACACTCACCTGCCCCTACTCATGCCAGATCAAACTGTTTTCTATCAAGATCCCCAAATCTAAGGTCTTCTCTAGGTCACCAGGTTAAACTGTGTATTTCACTACCACAGGGCATGGGGACGCTTCAAGCAGGGCTTTATCTTGGTCTGGTAAGAGGAAATAAACCAGCTCCAGGGTGTTTTAATGTGTGTCAATCCATATTCACATATTCCTGTGCAAACACAGGAAAGAGCTGCAGCCCACAGCTAAGCACAGTCCAATGAGCACACAAACTCCGGTATGTAAACTGGTCATATATATAAGACATATTATTTCCTCACAGATAAATTAATTTTGACTTTCTGCAAACTGCTGGATGCTTTCTTGTTTTTTGAGAAAGAGTTAGGACTTTATTGTATCCAGATGAAGATTATTAAACAAGGGCATAGGTGGTGGATATTTTCCTCAAAAGACTTTTAGGCGGATGTCTCAAGCCTGTCCTCTGCACAAAGATCAGCAAAATTCTTCTTTTCCAACTCTTATAGTTGTACTTGTGTCTGTGTTCTGGAGTATCTAAGCACCAACAGGATGGAAGAGAATGATGATAAAAGATGTGGAAGATGAAAGAAATAATCCATGGATGAGAGCATTGAAATGTTGAACTTCTTCCTGGCAAGTGTTTATAAATTATTGTCTTGACATGAGGTTTGTGGACCTGGGAGGATGCAGATGGGCAATTCAGTGCCCAGTCCAGCCATCAGGTCCAGCCAGGTGCTTTAAAGTGGGTAGAACACTTTACCCTCCACCCAAGAGCTGTGTGGACTGAGCTCTGCTCTCAGCTGGGCACATCCAGAGCCCTCCTCCACATTTTACACCCTACCCCAGAGCAGGACCCTCTTTTGACCTCCTGACTGTGCCATGCAAACTGAGCTAAAGTGAGAGGGGCTGCCAGGAATGGATCAGAGCCTTGAGCAATCCCATGTCCTGTCTCAGACACTGACAAAGAACAAATGTGTTGGGAAAACTGAATAAAAACCCAGAATAAGCAAATGTGGGTCAATAGCAGCAATCTCTTTCAAACTTCCACCAAATATTGACTTAAACTCCCAGAGCAGACATGGACAAATATTGCCTCATCAGACCTTTTGGGGGGATTAAAATGTCTTTTCAATGGAAAATCTACTCTTCTTTATTTGTTTCTATCCAACTGTTCTGAGTTTTTCACTTCTGAAGGAAAAGCTCAAGTATTTTAATTTTTGGTCTCTCTGTTCAGAAATCCTTCCACCTCCCTCAGAGAAAAAAACATGACACATTAAAAAGAAAAAAGTAAAAAAGGCAGCTGGAGTTTTACAACAGATTTATACTGGAGACTAAAGATTCACCTCCCTTCAGAATCTCTGTTTTTCTTTGTATCATAAAAGCTAATTATTTTATTTCCTGATGCTCTTGTTATCTGCATAAACATGCATTGCCATGGTGAGAGTGTGTCAGGGTCATGGCATTTTATTTTACTGTGCTGATTTTTTCCTGAGGCTGATAATCTCCTGAATAGTCAGTCTTGACATTTAAACAGGGACATATTTGTGACAAGAAACAGAGAAAATGTATCCACAACTGAAGCTGGTTGAATAAACAGAACAAGGCAAAAATTTCTTGAAGTACAACAAAGAAAAGGCTGAAAGAGAGAGGGGAGCTAAGTGGGTTTAGCCAATAACTTTTACATCTGTGGCAACCATATATATCACCAGAATGTTCAACTGCAGAAGAGTTAACAATACAAACCTGTGGCTGGCAAAGCCATCCTCGTATGGCTATTCAGTTATTCTATCCCTCAGCTACTGCTAGGAAATGAGTTTAGCCTCTTCTTACACTTTCCTGCACCCACCCTTGCCTGTGGATGCCAGGCAACTGTCATCTTCTGACCCACCCCTTGCTCCGCAATATCTTTCTCCTCTCCTTCAAATAAATTACCGACTGCAGGATGTTGTGATGTGTGTGTCAAGCCCATGGCTCAAATTAAAGATTATCAACCTGTATATCTGTATCCAAAAATGGCCACAGGATCACAGTGTTGTTTGGTGGGACATGAATCTCCAATCCACTTTCTGTTGGGTCAGAAAAGGCTGCTGGTGATTACTGTCACCAGCAGCCTTCCCTTACCCCTGTAGAGACACTGGGATGATGCTAAAACACTGGGAGAGCTGAGGCTGCTCAGCCTGAAGAACAGAAGGCTCCAGACAGAACTTAGAACCCCTGTCAGTGCCTAAAGGGGCTGCAAGAGAGCTGGAGAGAGACTTTGGACAAAGGTCTGGAGTGCCAGAACAAGGGGGAATGGCTTCCCACTGCCAGAGGGCAAGGTTAGGTGGGAAGAAATTCCTACCTGTAAGGGTGGTGAGACTCTGACACAGGTTTCCCAAAGAAGCTGTGGCTGCCCCATGCCTGGAAGTGTTCAAGGCCAGGTTGGATGTGGCTTGGAGCAACCTAGGATAGTGAAAGGTGTCCCTGCCAATGGCAGAGGGGTTAGAACAAGATGCTCTTGAAGATCTCTTTGCACCCAAACCATTTGCTGATTCTATGGAAACAGCATTGCTCTCTTTCCCTGCAGCACATCACTGCTGGCTGTCTCCAGGAGCAGTCAGGGGATTACTGATGGGCTGCTGGGTAGATGGAGGTACTGGTGAACGATGATCCTGGGTGAAGAAAGGCTACACTATTGGTGCTCCCTGCACAGAAGAAGGCACATGTCTTCTTCTAAACCATGCACTTCTCATGGAGAGGATGGACAGGGTGATGGAGCAGAGACCATAACTATGACACTGTCCTGGATTGTCAAACAAATTGCATTCTATTTGCCATCTGTATGGCAGTTGTCTGCTGTTAAGTGGGCAGTTTTCCTTATCTCTTCCACAAACGGAAAGACATCTGCTGATAACAGGCTATTGTATGTCACTGCATGACTGATAAGAACTACAGCATCCCACTGTGAGAAGTTCTGCCCAGAGGGGAGAGCGAAGCATTCCTACCCCAATATAATGTGGAGATTCTGGGACACCAGCACGGCTTTTCTCCACTGGATTTCCCAAAAGAACAGCTGCTCTCTTCCCCTGAATCTTCAGAGGAAGACTATACCCTTTCTACAGGATCCCTGCTCCAGCAGAACCTGACACTCCAGGAGGACCGCAGCCACAGTTCCAACTGAACTGCTACCAACACCCTGACGAACAGGATACCAGGTTGTATTCTGACTCTGTCAGTGTTGTTTTAGTTTACTGCTTTGTTTATTTTATCTTTTTATTTTCTTCCCTATTAAAGAACTGTTATTCCTGCTCCCATATTTTTTTGCCTGAGAGCCCCTTAATTTAAAATTTGTAGCAATTCGGTGGTGGGGGGGGGTGGTTTACATTTTCCATTTTAGGGGAGGCTCCTCCCTTCCTTAGCAGGCACCTGTCTTTCCAAACCAAGACAGACACCCAGACATGAGTAGTGAGATAACCTTGCAGACGCATCTCTGTGGTGATGAACCACAGAGGTTCTCCACATCTGCTACCTGGTTTGAGGCACAAAGCAGGACAGAAATCTTCACACACAGCTCTGCTGTAAGGGCAGCTCCTGAGAGGCGAGGTTTGAGTTTGTGGTGGGGATGACTTTCCTTACACACTAATCTGCTACTGATTAGCAGGTATGATTTCCATCACACTAGGTCTTCTGCAGGTTTGGAACAGGAGCAACAAAATTATCTAGTGGTTATACCCTGCTAGGAAATGCTCAGATTTGAATGAAGAATGTTGATTAACTCAAAGAAAAAAATTAGTTAATTGCAAAGAGGATGGCAAAATAGTTATCAGACCTTTTGGGAGGGGATTAAAAACATCTTTTCAATAGAAAAAGAAAATCTACTCTTTTTTTGTTTGCTTCTGTTCAACTATTCTTTCTCTTCTAATTTCCTATGGGGAAAAAAAAGAGAGTTTATCACTGGTGGGAAATGGAAAGCATGATAGCTTCATGGAGAAGGAAAGAGATGTTGTTCCTCTGGCTCTTTTATTTATTAGTGAAAAAAACATTGTGAAGAAGAGAGAGCAGAAAGAGAAGCTCATCATATGCCTTCTGATCTCCCAGACTTGAGTCATACTCTGGGTTTCCCCTATGGAATAAGCCTCCCATCCAATCCCAAACTGGCACAGAACAAACCAACCAGAACACAGAAACTCTAATGCATTTAATTTGTGTTTTAGATTACCTTTGAGTGTTGCTATCTTGATTGCGTGTCTTCTGACATTTTCCTGGCTAGTGACTTATTTAAATTATTGTAGTTATACGGAGGGTTTTTCCAACACTATTTGAAGACCTTCTCACAAGTGTCCCAGGTAGCTGCCAAGGGCCTGGGGAAGAAATGACACCCACCTGCTGCCTCTCTATGTCTTTATTTATGGCAAACTTTGAGGAGCTGGGCTGAAACCAAGCACCAGGCTGATACCTGACACCATCACTGCGGAGACGCTTGCTGATTTACACTGGGGAACAAAGCCAAAAATACAACTGTATGAGGAGGAGTTGGCACTGTAGAATATGGATGTATGCAATCAGCCAGCATGTGAATGGAGGCAGTCCATTTCAGAACAATAGTTTCGCTCCTCCTGTACCTTTTTTATTTTCCATGTTAAAAGAAAAATCTCCAGTAGCTGCTACCTGCTGTTAAAAAATTCACATTTCTCAAGGTCATTGACACACAGAATGTGAAAGATCTGCCTCTAAGCTTGGACCTCAATTACCCTACTACAAACCTTAAGTGATGACATGTGCCTCGCAGCTGTTAATGCAGTACTTTATCAAAACTTAGTACCGTTCTGATGGAGTCTTCAAATATTGTTGGCACCAGGGACTTGCCAACGGTTTGTGGTGCTGGTTGTTGGAGGTGGGGGGTTGGTTTCGGGCAGCTGATGTTGCTGTCATGGAATCATCTTAGTCTGGGACAAGAAAGGCCAAAACACTTCTTGGGTTGCATCCAAAATTCCCCATGAATTGGTCCCATCCCAGCAAGGGATGGAGCTTGACATTTTATGAAAAGTCCCAAAGATGAGCAGAAGGAGAACTGAAGTGGCTTTACTGTAGCTTTTTCCTTTCACAAACTCCAGGCTAAGAAATAACAAGACAATGATAAGTATGGTCACCAACTGGATCATCTACATGCATCTATTCTTTTGAAGGAAGCATGCATAAAGAAAGGACAGATTTGCTGCTGGTGTTGGCCAAGTGTAGTATCTGATCTTAAAAGTTTAATATCTGATATGTCCTTGATGAGAGGATTTTATATTAAACAGACTTTGGGGCATGGGAGTTGGACCTGGAGCTTGCTCTCTCTACTTCAGGCATTGCCCCAGTACTGCAGTGACTCTGGGAATGGTGCACTGATAGGTTTGAGTTGCACCAAAATGAGGTGGGTCAGAAGGTCAAAGAAGGTGAATCTTTCTGTTTACTCTGCCCTCATGAGACCCTACCTGGAGTTCTGCATCCAGCTCTGGGGTCTCCAACATAATAATGACATGGACATGTTAGAGCAGGTCCAGAGTAGGGACACTCCAAGAGCTGGAGCCCCTCTGCTCTGGAGACAGGCTGGGAGAGCTGGGGCTGTTCAGCCTGGAGAAGAGACGGCTTCAGGGAGAACTTAGAGCTTCCAGTGACCAAAGGCGGCTTATAATAGAGAGAGAGCAGCTTTTTTTATATGAGCATATAGTCATAGGAAAAGAGGAAATGGTTTTAAACCAGAAAAGTAAATTTGGATTAAATGTTAGGAAGAAATTCTTCCCTGTGAGGGTGGTGAGGCCCTGGCACAGGCTGCCCAGGGAAGCTGTGGCTGCCCCATTCCCATAAGTATTGAAGGCCAGATTGGACAGGGCTTGGAGCAACCTGGTTCTAATGGAAGACATCCCTGCCTATGGCAGGGGGGGTGGAATCACATGGACTCTAAAGTCTCTTCCAACCCACAGCATTCTGTGACCCCAAGTAATGCACATGCACGGCAAATACAGAAAACACCTTTAGCTGCTCACTGACAAGCTGGTGCTGGATTCTTTCCCCTTGGGCAGCAGCTAAGGCCAAACAGGCAATAGGAAGAAAGCTGGCAGGAACTGCAGACCACACCTACAGAAGGCCTTCTGAGGTTCTGCAAGGAGTTGTCTTGCTCACAACAGGCTCTACCAGGTCCTGCATTACCCATCAGTACTGTGGGAAGTCTGGATCCTTGCTGTGTTGGCATGAAAAGTCAGGCTGCATTCAGGATGAGATGGCCCAAAGTATGGCACTGCAGTATTGTCAGGATCATGAGGTGTATTGATTGGATCTCCAGATTAATTAATGTGCTGTGAAATGCCTTGTGGAAGTGCTGAATGCTGATCCTCAGCAGAGGCAATCTGATATTCAGTAGGTGAAAACACTGATTTCGGCCTGGCTGAGATTTTCCATGCACAGTCCCAAATTTGTCCTTTGTAATATAAAAGCAAATAGCAAGGAGAAAAAAACCCAGACCACTTGCCCAGCACTCCTGCAACCCCCTCTGCAGTCACCTTTGCTCATCTCAGAGGGAGGTCATTCAAGCCTGTCTTTCATTATGAAAAGTATTAATCTCCACTCGTGTGAAGAACAAAGGGACCTACAGTGGGCTTTGCATCAAGCAAGAAAAACCAAGAAAAAAAAAAAGTAATATTTCATTTTATACATAATCTGTCACAGGCTACTAGGTTTTGGTAGAAGAGCTGACAATAGCTGTGCCAGACCTAGAAGGGACTTGCTGTAGACACAGCATGTTAGAAATGACCAGGGAGCTGTGAAAACTCATCTCCTTTGAAATCGGTATGAAACAGTTTGATTTTTTGCACCATTTAATATGGCCTCAGCAGGAGCTGGAGATGGGTGCCAAAGTGAAGCCAAGCAAAAACCACTCGGATGAGCCTTCCCAATGCCTCTGCTGCTCGCCAGTACATTTGGTTACAGAAGCATGAATTCCTTGTTCTTGTGCCAAACATATTGCTATGGGATGAGTAATTGTGGCAGTCATCACTGGAGTTAGGCAGATACTAACACAATGCAGTATTGCACACAGTTCTCCCAGTCCTTCCCACTCTGGTATCTCTGTAGTGATTCTGTTAATAATATTGTTCAAAGCACTTTAATTTTAAACATTGTCCAGGACTAAAAAAAAAAAATAAAATTCCCAAAATTATATTTTCAGCGCTGGGGAGGTGATCTTTATTAAGTCAAGCTCTTTGCTCTGACATAGAGAAACATTTTTTTTGCAAATTTAAAAACTGGTGCTTAAAGGAAATTGATTGACGTGCTCAAGGTTTCCCATGAACATAAACTGTTGAATAACAACAGGTTCATTTTCTGGAACTTGAAAAATTAGTAAAATAAGTAGGAGGGCTTTTCCCTGTGATATTAAAGCAATATATAATAATAAGCAGCATGACTAAAGAATAATTTTGTCAGCATTTCTGTTGTATCATATCAGATCTTTTTTAATATTTATAATTTCCATTTTACATTACATCTCAGGAAGAAACAAGATGCCAGGTCCTAATTTCCACTCTTAAATCTGTTCTGCTTAAATCAAATTAGGCTTACTCATAACAACTCAGTACTTCACATTTCTTTTCTCAATGCAGAAACCTAAATCCCTTTCTGCTTGCCTTTCTAAAAAGAGCTCAAATTATTTTCTGAGGAAAATCAATCCAGAAATACACATATGTAATGGAGGAGATTGTATCTCTTCCATTTCATCTGAGCAAATATGAACAAAAATTATAAATAAAATAAAAATATTGTAAATGGCTTTAATGATCTGGGGAAATGAACTGGGGAAAGAAGAAGAACAAATGAAGATTTCAGTCATAGCTTTGTGGGAACATCACCCACTGCTTTTCCTCTGCACGAGGATTTTCATTAGAATATGTCCTTGTACTAATTGTAATAGGACTTTTCTCTCATCTATCTCATGAAAATGTTATTGAGAGGAATAGCAGATTTGTCTTTACAAACAAGCTGTGGGTCTGTTGGTAGATAAAACTAGCACTGGGAGATAAAAGAAACAATGGGAAGGATTCCACTGATTGATGAATGGAAAAAGATATTTGCTTTTACAAATAAACTTTAGGTTTGCTGATAAATGAAACTGGACATTGAAAGATGAAACTAACAATGGGGAAAAACCCTAAATTCCATAAGAATTAAAAATTTAAAAGGAGGGTTATACATTAGAGGGAAATCTTCAGGATCAGGCATATCGGGAAGTCTGTACCTCTCAAGTACCTCAGCCAATGGGGAAAGAGAGAGGGAAATGTGCCCAGGAAATTAGGATAAAAAGGAGGCTGTGTCCTCCAAAAAACTGAGAGACCCCAGGGGAATGCCCCATGGCCTCTCCCTTTATTCGAATAAAGTAAAAGGACTCCTCTGTCTCCTTTTTGGACATAAATCTCTGATGTTTGTGGATTAATTTTCCTAACATTATGATTGCCATTTCAAAGGCAGACAGCATTTTGGCAAAAACCAACTTGGCAACAGGGGGAGACTAAAGACTACTTGCTGTTATATAATAGCGATGTGAATTTGAATGCAACAGGATGCCACAGAGATGGAACTGTCCATATATCGCCCTCCATATACATAAAGGACATAATTTCCTCCTAAGAAATAGATTCAGGTAATATACTAGAATTTGCCACATCTAACTATGTGCCTTTTTTGTAGCTAGTACCACATCTGAAAGAAAGATGACTGTGTGCCACCACTGGGAAAAGCTCTAAGAACAACCAGACAAAACAGCCTACAGCAAATGGGTCCCCATGCATTCAGAGTGAAATGCAGAGAAATGTAACAGGTTGTAAGGCAAAAAAACCCCCAAAACAATAAAAATCAAACACATTTGGATTATATAAAGAATGAATTGCACCCAAAGATTTGTGTTCATTTCTTTGGCAAGATGCTCTCTCTGATCAGCCCAGAGAGCAATGTCTCAATGGAATGTCCATCTGTTCCCTGATGATTCAGGACTTCAAGCTGCTCCCAATGGTAAACCATTCCTCACTCTGTCTATATTCCAACTTAAATCGTAAATGCTGTCATTTTTGGATACAGCACATTTCCGGCTAAGACTCATTTCCACTATAATTTATAGTCTTATTTCTACAGTGAATTGAAGGTTCTTTGGATTTTGGATTTGGCAATTGAAAATATGCTGTTTATCTTGCTCATTTAGAAGTCCAGTGGTTGTCTGCCTGAGACATGGTGAGATCATCTATCCAGGAGAATGCCTTGATTAGCATAGGAGTTGTACACAAACCACTTGTGATACTCCTTGCTGATGGATGGTAATTTCATGCAAGAGGCATCATACCCCCTATCTGGAGTCTGCTCCACCAAAGTCAGGGAAAAAGGTGCTGGATGCTGCATAAATGTCTTTCTGTGTGGTTCTTCTGGGTGAAGTGCTCAAATATTTCTCATTTCCATATGACCCTTATTTTTCAAAATGTGGGAAATCCAGCTTCCACAGTGGGTTTACCAACATATTCATACTGCTTAAAATGCAAAAAGACACCTCATGGGACTATCAAAAGTACCAAGACACCTAAATCCCACCAGTTTAAGAGATTGGAGTGTACTCTATTTGGAAGATTTTATAAATCCCAGCAAAGTCACTCTGAATTTCTAAGCTTGCATTGCTTTTTTCCAGGACAGTGCCTGGTTTCCGCTACATTTTCTGATGGTTTGGGCCTACTTGCCATTACCGGAAGATTACCCTGGTAGTTAGACTTTCTTTTCTAGGCTAAGGAGGAGATTGTTTTACACGATGCATTTCATCTCCTCTAATAAGTGCCATATTACCCTCTTGATTTTTTCCATCTGGGCAAATCTTTTGTTGACCTCACCTGAAATCTAAAACCTTTCAAAATAAGCTCTTCCACTTTTGTTCTCTGATCTAGTAATGGTACATGTGACTGGAAGGTCACAAGTCTGAGATTAGTCCTGACCTCACTCTTGGGCTTCACACTGGCAGTAGGTTAGAAGCTTTGAACTTGGCATCCTGAGAAGTTGTTATTGCTACCTAACAAAAATCAGCGCACCCTCGTGTCTGGGGAGGGTGTGGGGCAAAAGATACGGGAGATGGATTCCTTCAGAGGGTGAAGCTTTTCCACACAGCATGACATGGAGACAGGAAGGGTTTAAAGCAAGGTAAAATCTTGACAGACACTAACTCCTAAAATACATCCCAGAAATGCTCTTAACTGAATCCTAACTGGGTTAGATGAGGTGGACAATGAATTTCACTTTAGCTTTTATTTAAAGGGGGTGAGCTACCAATCTCTCATGAAAACTGAGTAGAGACCAGATTTCTGGACTGATTGGCTCTCATATTTTACAAAGCCAAAAATAAATAAAGCCAGGCTAACAAGAATATTTAGTATATAACCCTAACAGACACGATCTTCAGGGTCGTTTGATTGCTATCAGAGGCAACTGCTTTGACAAAGAATATATTCAAACATATCAGCCTCCATCTGAAGAGAAAAACTTTCCTTTAATGTTAACTTTTATCATTCTCTGTTTTTAGTCTGGAGGAAGGAAGCTACTGCAAACTTCTCTCTGTCAGACTGTGAGAATGTGTGTGCTCGTGTGTGTCCACTCCCACTCTAACAGCATCTGACTCTGTTGGCCAAGCTCAACCACTCTTGCAGGAGATTAGAGGCCAAAAAGCTTTTGTCTGGTATCCTCCTGACAGCAAAGGCCTTCTAGTCAGTCAAGCAGAGAGGCAGATCCATAACCACATTTGAAGCCAGACAAACACAACCTGAAAACAGAGTCTGCTTTTTTAAAAGCACAGCTATAAAATGAAGAAGGCTTCAATTGGATTTTGTGTCTTCTAAGGCAGCAGACTTAGTCAGCCTCAAAATACAAATCCAGAGGAAACCTGGTTCCTTTTGATCCAGAACTACCTATTTCTTAGATTTTAAAGTCATAGTGGGCCATAAGCTCATCTAGTCTGAGCTCCATATAATATGGACTATAAAATTGCGTACTCCAATAAGGAACACAGTAATTTGTGCTTGGCTGAAACCTGTGTTCCAGCAGGCATCTGCTCACAATTTGAAACTATCTGAGGAGGAACACTCTACTATTTCATTGGTATTTTGTTTCAACACCTAATCATTCCCACTATTAAAGCTCTTTTTGAAATGAAATGTGTCTGCTTTTGGGTTCCAGCCTTGGACCTCTGATAGACTACAAGGCTCTGTTGCCTCTGGCTCTTTTCTCCTGAGGACGAACTTCCACCCTTTCTGAGCCTCCTCTTGCCCTTTTCCTTGGTAAGTGAAGCAGGTGAAGATCTACCAGGAGATTTGTTTTTTTCCAAGCTTTAGAAACTTGTTGTGACTTTTCGCTTTTCTGAAGGGCCTTTCAGAATATGTTGACATAATAATAGCTTGGACAACTTACAAAGTAGACTTTTATTGATGCAGTCAATGCACATGAGGGAAAAGGGTGAGGGGTGAAGAGACAAGAATTGAAACAACCCTGGAGTTTAATTTCTCTGTCTGGTGGGGACATTTGACAGTGTTAAAGTGTTCATGTGTTTTGATAAGCATATCTCCTCTTCTAAAATTATTAAGTCAGAAACTAGTTTTCAACGGGAGACAGAGGAAGAAGCTCATTCAGGGCTCACAAGAGGTTTCCAGTAATGATGGAGAAGGGTTGAGGGCACAGATATGATAATGTGATATTGTCATGGCTTGCTGAGCATGTCCCAGCAATGGTGGCTCAGACAGTTTCACTTCTGGAGTTCTTCTGGGACAGCCTGGCTAGATCTCCTGTTCTAAAGGATGTCCAAATTCAACTGCAGTAGAAAAGAGTGCACAGAGGCTATGCACAATCAATCTGATGGAGTTCATGGAAGGCAAAAAGCAGAAGTGGAGTATTTGTGGAGACTAAGTTCAGCTCTTCAGGCCCTCACTTCCTGGCTCAGTGGTAACACAGACCGTAAATCACTCCTTGCATAGTTTTCATTTTTAAGTTCTGCTTTAAAACAGAAAACCTACATCTGGTGGAAGAATAAGCCAAATATAACAATGGCTCTTGGGGTGTGGTAGTAAAGCAGCAAAAAAGCAGCATCCACCTCACTGCGGATGAGGAATCACATATTGGAGCCTTCCTCCAGATTCAGGACACTGACCACCCACAACAGCTTCCTCCATCACGGGTCACCAGCAGATGGATCACAGGATACACAGATCAGTATTGGTGCCTTTGCCCAGGGCCCAGCTCTGGCTTTCAGAATTTGACCCCATCTACAGTCCAGCCCTGTGGATGGGAATGTAGCAGCTAATGTCAGAGAGAGCATTCCCAGGAGCTTCTTCATCACAGCCACTACCAGAAAGCAAGCTGAGCCCTAAGAGGGAAGACTATTAGTCAGAAAGGGAAATCAGTTCAAATAGGTCAGGGGAAGTCTAGACTGCAAAGATGCAGCATGTCCTTCACTTAACAGTGGTTTTGTCTCCTTGGTTTGGAAGGTTTTTTGGAGCACTGGAGGTAAAAAACAATGTTGGTGACCTGCAACAGGTCAGCAACAAAACAATGAATGTGTTGTGATTCTTGGGTGTCTTGTTCAGGGCCAGGAGGTGGACACAATGATCCTTGTGGGTTCCTTCCAACTGAGGACAGTCTATGATTGTATGATTTTATCTCTATCTTCCCAAGTATTCTGTTGAGTGAGCAACATATCTTTGCATGGGCAAAGAAAACAGGGACCTATCTAGCACGTTGTGACAGCCTGATGTTATTGTCTCATTAGGATATACCAGAGAAGCATCCTTCTGCTGTCCTGCAGATCCTTTTTTTTTACTCCTTCTCCACGTTCTGTTTGTGGGTCTGCTGAGATGAGATTGCCACATGTCTCCCTGATTTAAAGTATGGGAGATCCAAAAAGAAGAGAAATTTGGATTTTATGGGACTTTGGCCAACAAAGTCTTCCAAGTGCTGTGGCACTGACCTATGTGAAATGTGTAAAACAGCACTAACAAGGAGAGGAAGAGGGTTTAACCTTTGTTATGGAATCCATAAATCACCATCAAGAGAGTGGAAATTGAGTAGCAATTCTATGGCCATAAAATCCAGACACTATGCTAGGCTGACAAAACACCAACATTGGAAATAGTAGATTTTCAGAGCCCAAAAGAAACTCAATGGCTTTCTAAAGGTATTAAAGTGTCTGTAAGGTGACCTTGGCAACTTTAGCGAGCTTCCTTTCACACCTCAGGGAAAGAAAGAGGCAAGTTTTCCCCATTGTGTACCCCCATTCCTGTCAGCTCAGAGGAAGGCAGAGGCTTCTGCCCAGCTCCTCCTCATGAAGTGACAGTCCATGAGGACATGTATTTGCTGCCATCTTGCACATGCCCACGCCACCATTATCAGTGCAAATAGACTTCTCTCCTGATCTCTTAGTCACAGAGTCACACTATCATCTTGGGCATCCCTAGCTCTGCTGCATTTATTGTTGTTGCTGGAGGTTAGGGTTTTTCCTTTTGTTTTTCTCTTCTCTTAGGAAATTTACCCCCATTTTTGTTGCTAAGGAGCAATAACTACCGGGTACTCAAGGGAGAGAAAAGGAGTTGCCAGACTCAGGGGAGGAGGGCATCTGGCTGCACCTCTCATATCCCAGGGTTTCTCTCGGAGGGGCAGAGATACCACAAGAACTGGGCTGGGGGGAAAAGGCGCTGGGGGAGCCGGTAGTTCTCTCTCACTCTCGGCTATGGAGGAGAATGGTCTAGCTGCTTGGAGGAGGGAATTCCCTGCCACCGCCGAAGCACACCCCGGTCCTGCTTCCTCTGCCGTAGATGAGCCTTTGCTGATGAACGCAGCTACTTTATCAATACCTCACTAAAAAGCAGGGTTTCCACCATCTGCTGGAGCGCCTCACGGGAAACCCTGGGATCCCAAGTCTTTTCCCCTCACAGGGAGCATTTTCCCTGCCCTTCTCCGGAGCTGCGCTGCCGCCTGCCAAGTTTCTGATAGATGAGATGTATCAGATGTACCACTCCGGGTCCTTGCTCATCCCTGCCTTCCCAGCTTGCTACTCCGAGGTTCCTGCTACAGTTCCTTTCGCTATCCAGAGGGTTCACCAGGATCGGCTCCCCCTGAGAGTTCCTAAGGGAGGCATTTTCTCCAGCCCTGCCTGCAGGCCGCGTCCGCCACTGCCGCGCGGAGGGAGACGGCCGAACCTCGCGCCACAGCGCCCCCTGCAGCTGCGGGCAGTCTTCGCCCCGCCCAGCTGGGAACGGGCCGGGCCGGGCCGCCTTAAACATTTTAGGAACAGTTTGCATGACAAAAAGGACTTAATGAATCCTCAGACGCGTGTAAGGACCGTGCTGGAGCGGAAAAGGCAAGGAAGGAAGGGCTGTCAGTGAGATAGGGAGGGCTAACAGGTATAAAACCCTGCCGCATGCCATGCTGGGGCACAGGTTTCATGGCTTTCTCTGTCTATGGCAGGTCGCTGTTTAGTTAGCTGGTGCTGTACTTTATTACGGTTGTTCCCTGAGATGTCGATATGATAATGCAATGGTTTATAAATTTTTAGCTTCTGAGTCACTGTGTGTGGAGCTCGCAAAAGACACAAAGGCCTTCAGCTGTTCCTAGATGTATGTGCTGTAGAAACATCCAAACTGCGTGAAAAAAAAAGCAAGACAGTGTTACTGGAACACAAAAGTATTTAACCATTTATGACTTATGCCAAGATATAATGGCATAAACTGGGACCATCCATTTTAAGCAGTTGCACTTAGCGAGCCAGTTCCCTGACAGCAGATGATGTTAAATCAGGGCTCTCTCCAATGCAAGCTGTTTTGTGAGCTACCCACTGTGACACCAAAAAGTCTCTGTCAGTTTCAAGCTCTGGTGTGAGCATTGTGTCAACCCCCAGCTCCAGCCCAGCTCATGCTCATATACTTCCAGCAAGACATGCTGGCACTTTACCACATTATTTCATGGTATGCTTTTATTAGTCCAAGTATGTGCATACATTCTGGTTTGTTTTTTTTTTTTTTTAACTGCATGTCATACATGGTTTTGAACATGAAAGGGAAGGATTTCTTAGCTTTACAGGTTTGGATTTCATCCTCTGGTTTTAGGGTTGTATCTCTTAATAAAAACAAAATGCTGGAGTCTAATCTGTCAAATTAAAGCAAAGACTTACCAAAGGAAAATATGCTTACAAAGTAAATATAGATTAATTTAATTGGTTCCTATTATCACTTCTATTGGAGCCCGCAGCTATAATTTGGTGCTGAAGTAATTAATTGTGTATGAGGTAGCTACTGTGCCAAAACTTACTTGTAGGAAGTGAAACTCCCAGACTTCTTGGCCTGACTGTTACCCTGTTACCTGAAGCATCTTGGCTTTGGTATTTTGTAGAAGGGAATGAATTGAGTGCCAAGCTCTGCAATCAAATGCTCAGACAAATACCTTGTTTTGCGAGGTGGTTACAAATAAAGGCGCTTTCCCACCTGAGTGGGGTCAAGATTGCTTTCAGAAAGGAAGTCAGCAGATAGGTTTAGCACTGCTGGGAATGCAGGCACTGATTTTTGTGTTTTTCTGTGCCTTAGTATAGTCTGGGCTTTAATTGCTCTGTTTTTTCCCCCTCCCTGCTCTGGCTGTGCAAACAGCAGCTTTGTCTGGCTGTTTGTAGAGGGGATGGAGAGCAGTGGTGGGTGGAGGATGCAGTGTTAGTACAGGTCTCAGCAGCAGCAGCATTGAGAGCCACCACTCATGGTCTTTCATTTAATTTTGCCAGAAGAGTCACTCCTGGGAGCTTAGAATTAGCTCAGGCAGCCCATCTGGATTAAAATAACCCCAGAAGTGCTACGTGGCCATCGCAGGGGCCAGGATGTACTTAAGGTGCAGGAGGTAAAATCAGCTCCAAGCACATGTTCTGCCCCCTCCCCTGCACCTCATGTTTATAGGGTCTCATGTGCAGCTTGTGGCCATGTGGCTTTTGGGGACTGCTTCCATACACACACACACACAAATTTTAGAGCAATAAGATGACACCGAAAATACAAGGACTTTGGGATGATCACTGCCCATGCAAATTCCTCATCAAGATTAGAAACAGACTTTGATAGGTACAAGCCTTTACATGCCAGGACACCAGGTCTGTTTCTGGAGTTTTCAGTAAAATCAGCCAAGACAAAAGAAGTGATGTATTTCAGCAAGGGCCAGCATCTTCTGTATGAGTCTGCAGTTTTTTGCTCCATTCCCAGCCCTGCCAAGGCCTCCTCTGTGCATCCTTGAGACTCTCCACAATTTCCTTGTCCCTGCTTATTTGGCTAATGCAATCTCACATCCCTCATGGGACAGAGAATTAAAGTAATTATTGATCACAAGCCATGCTAATTCTCCTGAATGCTCAGGACAAAGGCAGTCCCATGGTATCACAGAATCCCAGATCACAGAATAAACTGAGTTGGAAGGGAATGACAAGGATCATCAGGTCCAGTTCCCAGCCCTGCACAGCACCATCCCAAAGAGTCACACCACGTGCCCAAGAGCATTGTCCAAATACAAATCCATGGTCACAGTGCCCTGTTGTATTTTAGGGAGAAAGTGCCAGGTCACGCAGGAATCAGCAGCAACCAAGCTCACTCAGGATGGTGGAGATGCACCCCAATGCGAAGGCACAACAGAAACATGGGTTTGGTCGCCATCCAAACTGCCCAGACCTTCCAAACTGATGGTGGGCATTTTCCAAGGGCAGCATCTCCTTCCAAAGCCCTGATGGACAACAAAGGAGGAAACCACACAGACAGTTCCAGGTAGTCTCACCATGAACCACTGAGGCTAGGAATGATTGCAACTCCTGGGCCAGCCCAGGCTGGAGAACCTCATAAATCATGTGGAAGTGCAGAGTTCTGAGTCTCCTCAGACAAAGACCCCCTATTGCAGTCTGCTGTCATTGCTGGTGGGAAGCCATGCAATCCCTGGCAAGCCTGGGAGGGGACGTCCTGAATGGGATGATGCAGTTTCTGAGGAGCGCAGATGGACTACCACCCCTCCTGGGGTGTGTTATGAATAAAAAGTTACCTATTTTTGTTTAAGGCTACAGAGCTAAAACCGGTTGGACCAATTGCTGTCAAATTAGCTTCATCAGGGCTGGAGCACAGCTCAGGTGAACACCATTCCCTGCCAGTGCTGCCCCAGAGTTAGCAACCTCAGCATGCAAAGTCTTAGCCCTGAAAATTGTCTGAATGTGCCAAATTTTACTCCTGTGAAGACCAGCACTTCACAGACTTGCAAAGCAAAAAGCAGCTGAAACTGGAAGGAAAGGCAGGGTGTGAGACCGGCATCAATGGGAGCTCTGTCTGCAAAGAGTCATTACTTGGTGGTGCAAATGCTCCAGGGCTAGGACTGTGCAGTAAAGCAATCCTTGTAATCACTCCACGCCTGAGCTGAGTGACTCAGAGTAAAAATAATTAAATATGTTAATAATTATCAGGGCTCCATTTGATTAAAACAAATAAAGCTTATGGTGTGTAAGCAAGGAGGAATGTGTAGGTTTGCAGGGCTCATCTCACAACCAGGAGCTGATAGCAAAAGCAGACGTGGTGCCTGAGTTGGGCACCAAGGGTGCTGGGGGCAGGTTGAGTGCACCCCAGCCAGTGACACCCAGTGTCAGGGGTGGTCAGGTTCCTGCTGTAGCTGCTGCCCCCATTCTTGATCCCAACACACATCTCAAGGCCAGAGATGAAACAGGGGAGTGGAGGCATGATATCTCCACCTCTCAGCACAACAAAGTGGGAGACCTGCTAGGTTTTGGGTAACTGGTCCTGGAACCAGCATCATATGAATTGCTGAGGGAAGGCGGGAAACAATTTTGGAAGGGTAAGAAAACGTTAAATACTATTAACTGCACCTTGAAGCATGTTCTTTCAGGAGCTCTGGGCATCTGATCAGTGGAGGAAGGCACCTCTGAAGGGAGATTTAGGTCTCACACAGATTTAGTTGGACTTCTGAGGTGGCCAGAGGCACCTATGTTCATCGCTTAGATGATGGCTTCAGTGCAGTGATTGTCAAGTGAAGCAGTGTCATGAAAGGACTCTTCTGGTCTAACCCTTGCCAAAAAACTGGTGCTGCTTGAGATGAGATATGGTGACCACTGCACTGAGCTTGGAAAGCAACTGCAAAGCACTTCAGCAGAGACATTCATGCCCAGACAAACGACCCCTGTGGTCCTTGCTCCACGTGAGGCACTTGGAGCCAAAGGCAGCATCTGCACCCACTGGTTGTTATGGACAGCAGTGCTCTGTGTCACATTCTGGAAATCTGCACCTTTGGCCAAGAGAGGAGATGGCGTTGGTGTGGTGCTTTCAGAGGACAGCGTGGAGCTCCTCTCCTGTGCTGGAATGTGGCCAGAACAGACAGGCTTCAGGGCACTCATAGCAGAGTCTGGAGGTGCTTTCTAAGGTTGTTTTGATCTCTCAAGTGTGTGGGTGATAAGAATCAGCATCCAACAATACTGGAAGGGCCTTTATAGACAAAGCAAAACATGCCTGTGAGGGAGGAGGGTGAGTTCAAATCATATCACACCTGAGATCTGTGATGCTCTTGGGAAACAATACCACAACTTCCTGGTAGGGTGTGTTTTGCACATAGTGCTTGCATGGCGCCAGACAGCACCTGTGCTGTAACACCATGGCCATGCTGACTGCCAGGAGCAGGAGAGGATCCATCTGCCTCAGCTTCACCACAGGAAGGCAAACTCTAGAGTAAGTGGAGTTGCAGCCATTGCATGAGCAAGTATGGCATCCCAGGGTAGAAATGCTCTTTGTATCCCAAAGTATTTTTAATCCCAGGATAGAGCTCATGTGAAACACAGGATTCAAGCTGTCCTCTCTGCACGTGCAGTGTCCCTGTTCATGAGCAGATGCAGATTTTCCACTGGAATGCACCCCCTCTGTGGCAGTCTCTGAGAACACAGCAAAGTGTTGCAATCACTGGGGAGAAGAAGCAAGAAAAAAAAACAGGTGGTCCACTTGAAACCAAGGAGGAAACTGAGGATATTCAGTGCATTCCCCCTCCCTGGAAGTCAGCCGGGGCCTTGGACCTCTTACACCTTTGCAAGCCCAAAAGAGACCCAAAGACAGAGAGCAAAGAACGCTACTCAGAAACAGCAGACAGCTCTCCAACCTTTTCTTCCCACTAGTGGAGGTGGGGCATGCAGAGAGGGAGGGTGGCCACCACCACCATCTTCTGCCACATGGTCTGTATCTGTTAGTTTGCATCCTGCTGCCTCACTAATAAAACAAGCTGTATCCTTGAAGTGCTTTCCTGAGGGGGGAGGCATAAAATGCATTTGGAGTTAGTTTATTTTTTTAAGCCCTATTTAAGAAAAGGAGAGGAAAGGGAGCCCTGCAAGGGGGCACTTGCTAACATGAGATCACAACATGCTTGACTGCAATTTCTTCTCCCACGGTACCTCACTGACCCCCTGGAAGGCAAAACATAAGAGGGGTTAGGTGATGCAGCTAAACCGTGGATAAAGCAGCAGCTCCTTAACATGTGGTTGTAGTTATGCAGCTGGGGATCGGACACATATTTTGGGAAGACACGTAGCCAGAGTATAGCTAGCTGTGATCTGACATCCAGGGTAACTGCGCCACCTCATGGTTCCTGCAGTCAGAGTCCAAAGGTGGGTGTTCATAGTGTGACTCGTGTTCACTCAGAAGCATCTTCACAGCAGCCTCTGAGAAAGCCATAGCAGCTTTATTCATTGTAGTGAATAAACACTCATTTCAGACTGTTTTTCTCCTAAATTTGTCTTCGAACCAAGATACCAACCTGGCCTTGAACACTTCCAGGGATGGGACAGCCACAGCTTCTCTGGGCAACCTATGCCAGGGCCTCACCACCTTTGCAGTCAGGAATTTCTTCACAATATCCCACCTAATTTTCACAAAATCCCACCTAATGGCTCCTTCTGGTAGTGGGAAGCCATTCCCTCTTGTCCTGTTCCTCCATGCCCATGTGCAAAGTCCCACTCCAGCTCTCCTGGAGCCCTTTTAGGCCATGGCAGGGACTCGAAGGTCTCCCTGGAGCCTTCTGTTCTCCAGGCTGAACACCCCCAGCTCTCCCAGCCTGTCACCAGCCCTTGGAGCATCTTGATAGCTTCCTCTGCACTTCTTGCTCCTGCAACTCCCCATCTGTCTGATATTTGGGGCCTCTCTTTTTCTCCTGGTACTTACCAGGCTCAGTGAGCACTGCTGTTCAGTGGGAGCTGAATGCTGGGCTCTGATGTCCCGTTAGAGCTGCCTGGGGGTGACGGCTGCTGTTACAGAAGCAAAATTCAGCTTTGGGAAAGAGATTTTACCTGCTTTGTTTGGAAATGCTATCCCAGGAGTCACCAGGTAAGTTCTTCGGATCAAGTCAATTTATCAAAAGAGTGGGTTACTTGCAGTTTGGAAATCTCACCTCTGGTTGGACCCAAATACAATACAGAAGATGTGAACAGAACACTTACAAAGCATAAATGTAGCTGTCCCTGTGTACAAACTCTTCACAAGGCAAAGGAGGAATTGGTTGGCAAAACAACTGAAATAACACCAAAGGAACCTACTTCAGGATATTTGAGAAGCCATTTGTAAACTTTACTGAAAATCTTTTCTGCATCCTTGCCTTTACCATCCACCATGGATACAATCTCTCACTTTGAATTCCATGGTTCCTCCTGGAATGATGAACTAGGGACAGTTGTAAAGCAGAGCGGAGTGACCAACTGCTCACCTGCCGCCAAACTCCTTGACTTCATGCTTTGAGCAAAGTCATGATATGCAAGGTGTCCTTGGAAAGTTGGGACCATCAGCCCCAAGTAAAAGTGATACAATAAATACTGTTCTGCTTTTTCTTCACTCCTCCCTTGACAGCTTTAGGATTAAGTTCCTAAATACACTTAATATGCATGAAGCAAGAGAACTGAACAAACACATAAAAACTGTGACCTCTGCAGCTCATCTTAGCAGAACATCTTCTAAGGCAGGCATTTAAGCATTGCAGTTGTCCAGCAAAAAGACATTGCTAAAGTCTGCCCCCTAGTCCGATGGGCAGATGAGATGCAAGGTTCTATACCTTCATTACTAATCTCTGTTTCTTTACAGAACAGGTTGGTCATGTCCATTCTCATCATCAGGAAGGCTGTTTGGCTTGTGCAACTACAGCACTGTTGGACTGTCCAAAGCTGTTCCAGAGACCTTGCATAAAATTTAACTGTACAGTCAGCTGTGACCTGCGCTGGTTATTAGTATGGATGTAGCCAGGGAGTTTTATTTACTTGAAAGAACAATGGTGCCACAGCCTCATCAGTGAGCACTAGTCAGATCTTACTACAGTAATAAGGGTCAAGGGGTCAGATTGAGCTCAAGATATTGTCTAGAAGCAAAGAGAGACAGAGAGAGAAATTAAAACCTAATTGGTATTATTATTTATGAGGAGGAGAAGGAAGATGTTTTTTAAAAAATCCTCAGTTTCGTGTCTTTTTCCTTTTATATTGTGCTTAGGGCCTTCTCTGTCAGTATACCAGGCATTCAAAAATCCTGCACAATGCCTATCAGCATCTATCTGGAATCAGCTGCAGAATGGACAAGCTGACAGGGACTAGAAAAAGTGTGTCACATTCCCATTTGAGTTCCAGCTCTTTGCTCTAATTTAATGAAGCAATGAGCCAATTCAGTGTCTTCATGCTGATGGCTGTAACATCCTGTGTCTATCTATGATCAAAGGAGTCCAGACACCACAGGCTTTGGAGCATGTTGTAAGAACCACTAAATGAAAGTCAATGACCTGGACAATGAATTAGATCAAATTAGGTAATTAAGGTAGACTCAACTAGACTTCAAATAAAGGAAAAATCCCCACGTAACTCCTCTTAAGTGCTAAGGGCATTATCAGTTTTATAGGAAAAAACACAGATAAAGCCATTTAATTCTGTGGATAACACCAGTGTTTTAAGGGTTTTGTATGGTGTTTGACTATTTGATTCCTGGAAATAGTCTCAATGCTGCAGCACGATTTGCACATCAAACCTTACTAGTTTTTTCACTTGGTGTGCCACAGGAGCTCATGCAGCATCATCTCTGTCTCCTGGGACTTGTCAAGCATTTCAATGTCACAAGCTCTTTGGGTCACTATTGCTATTCTCTGCTTTAAGACTAAAACTAAAGAGAGGAAATGTTGAGTACATTATTTACCTGCAGAGTGGGAAAGTATTCCTTTGCAATCCAGAACAGTACTCATTCCTATGCCAAGTTTTACCACTGGCCCAAGTCATAAAAAAGAAGGCAAAGAGAATAAATGTAAAAGGCAGAAAAGGGATTTGCACTCACACATCAGTTTTAGGCACAGCTTTTCCCTTAGTGGGAGCATGTAAAGAGAGGAGATATCCACACATCCTCCCATTCTCAGGTCTGGTATTTGGGATGCCATATCAGGCTTGGGGACCAGCCCAAGCTCTGGATCCCACCTTCTAGTCCAGCAGCTACTGGTATTACTCTTAGGCTGAGTGTGCTGTCATATTTGTTCAGAAGATATGTTGACCATTTTTGTCAGTCCTAGAATTTATATCATACAGTTGTTTGTCAAAGCCCCATCTATCCTGCACAGCACTTCCTTTCTGATAATTGCTACTGAGATACAGAGCTATTTAATGGAAAGGGGAGAAAACTCTCACCCCATTGTCTTGAGGAAAGTCTGTTAAAACATGAACTCTGATATTTTCTTCCAAGCTCCTCCCCTGCAATAGGCTTCTGAGCATCCCTGGAATTTCCTTGCATTTGGACACTGTCCTGAACTGTCGTGGGAAAGATACTGAGATTGGGAAGGTGCCATTTGGTGTTGAAAGATTCTCAGTTTTGTCAAGAATGAACGGAAACACAGAGTGTTGAGCTGCTCTTAGTCTTCAGCACCCATGCATATGAGATCCAAGGAGAACAAATTCCCTGGAAATGAGCAAAGAGACCACCAGGGAGATGGGCTATGGAACATAATCAAAATATTAAAGTAGAAAACAAGTGCTCCAAAATAGGATCAGTGATGGATGATAGCAAGAGTCTTATTCCCCCTGTGACACTTGAAAAAGGAGGCAAATGAGAAGGTTCTCACTGACTCTTTGTGTTAAGAAGTATTTTTAAGCAAAAACAATCCCTAAGGAATTAAAAGTTGCAAGCAAATTTTGTCACAGCTTGATTTCTACCTTGGTCTCTGCTGTTCACCAGGGAAAGCAGCTCATCCCCTACTCTGTGAGGTCAGCAGGACACCTAGTGGCAGAATAACATTGAAATACACAGGAGAAAATACTGGACTCTGAAGATTTTCTTCATTTTCTGGACAGTTCGATTATCACCTTCTTTCTACCACACATAAAAAGGACTGGTTCAGAGCTCAATGATATATTTTGAACTGATCAGTTGAAAAAATGTATTAAAATTATGCTTTTCTGTATCTTCCAAACTCCAGCTTTATGGAGATAAAACTCCACTATAACTACTGTGCTTCCTGCCTGTCCTCTGCCTACCAAGACACTGTTCACCATGACTCTCCTTCTTTTTGAAGAGTTGGACATATCACTATTGTGTCTGGTTCTGGTTATGTTTTTTGCCCACGTGTGAAGGGTTCTATATGCCACTGCTGCTGTGCTGATTGATGTGATCCTGTTATACAGCTCATAAGAATTTTTTTTTTCCACCTGTTCTTTCAAAAAAGAATTTTTAAGAGCTTTTTGTATTTTGGCTTTGATGGCACTGGATTTTGTTTAAACACTCAATTACCAATTATGTTGAACATCTTTATGCAGCTGTTCCATTTAGTCCAAGTTTGTTCTTCACTGGACACAAACTGGTCACTATTCAGCTCTGGCAGCTGCTTAAAAAAAAAAAAAAAAAAAAAAACCCAAAAAAAAACCAACAACAACAACAAAAACAACAACCAAAACCCCCCAATCTTTGCAATGGCAATACTGCCATTTTACCTGTGGTGAATCATAGAAAGATTGGAAGGGACCTTAAAGATCATTCTTCTACCCCCCTGCCATGAGTAGGGACACCTTTCACTAGACTAGTTTGCTCCAAGCCCTGTCCAATGTGGCCAGGCACACTTCTAGGGATGGGGCAGCCACAGCTTCTCTGGGCAACCTTTGCCAGGGCCTCACCATCCTCACAGCCAAGCATTTCTTTCTAATCTCAATCTACCCTCCTTCAGTTTAAAGTAATTTCCTCTTGTCCTATCAGGTTTATAATTTAACTTACCTTCATTAAAATCTGTAGTGCTTATTCTGCATTTATTCTGCAGTCAGAGACAATGGTAAATCCATTGAATGCTGCAAGTGAAAGATGTGAACACTGTCTAGGACTAGGTAGTCTAATTCTAGGCAGAAATTCTCACTTTTAGGACTTTGCAGGGTTCACAAAAGACCTTTGGCCAATAATGGGAGATTGTTGCTGCAACAGAAGGACAGTTGCTCAAAAAAGAGTGGGCTGTGGCCCAAATTATAATGAGTATTCAGCAATGTTCAGTACTGCTGTGCCTAAAGTAAGCAAATCTCTACTCATCACCTTGTCTGTGGTACCCAGCTACATCCGTGGTGCTTCCCCAATTCATTTGCAACTGAAAACCAGTAAACTGCTGGCTCAGTTTGGAAAAATCAAATTTAAGCTTTGAAGTCAATTAGGCATCACAAAGTAAAACACTAAAACGCCTAATCACCTTCTGGCTGGGCCAAAGAGACAGCTAGGGATCTTCAAAACATTTGGAATCAGATATTTAATGTGATTCCATGTCAGTTGTGGAACATTAAAAAGTTTAGAGGGATCAATAGAAAAAGAAATATTGGGGGGGTTTTAAATTACCCCTTCAACTTAAGTAGTGACTTTTTAATAGTGGTTTTTTTGTGATAGTCATGTTTCCTGTGGGAGTAATTCCAACATTTTAAGTTGCAAAGACCACTTTTACTAAGTGTCCACATCAAATCCATTAAGCAAAGCAATGAAGACCACTTTTAAATTGTCTGCAACCTCTCTTCTGTGCACATAGATGCTCTGCTGAATACCTTGGTCCTCTCGCTGTCATTCCTCTTCCTCTCATTTTGACTTGTCACATCCAGGAGAGAAAGTCTCTTCCACCTCCAACCACAACTGCAGACAAGGAGACACAGAAAGTCTGCCAAACATCACCTGTGCTAGCAAAAGAGAAACGCTTCTCACAGGGAAAAGGGGGTATCACCCAGAAGAATCTGGGGAGGATGTTCACATTAGAAGGGGCTGCTGTTGTTCCCTCTCCTGATCTCCTGTGCAAGACAGACTGCAAGATCCTGCAGAGAGAAGCAAACAGCACCCACTCTCCCTGGGCCTGCAGGGACCTCGAGGCAGGACACTGCTGGAGTGAGCTACAGCCACCCTCCATCCACTAACGCCTCTGCACCCTGCTGGAGCACCATGCTATAGAAAAATATCTAATTTAACTCTGAAGCCTTCACATGATAAAGAATCCATCCTGCTTTCTAATGACCTGCTCCAGTGCTAATTAATCACCCTGTTGACAACAACCATCTTCCACCCTGAATATTCCTGCCTCCCCTGTCAAATCCTTGTCTCCAAGCCTATTAACTCCTGTAGTCCTTCTGTCAGAGAGTGAAATGTTATGATTTATGGCTTAAACATTTTTATGAAATACTTTTGCCTATTATAGCAAAACTGAGTAACAAAAGCTGCATGGAAGACCACCACACCCTGAGTGCACCTTCTGAATGAGGCCCTGGACTGCAAGCTGATGGAGATAAGATAAAATTACTCAGGTCTGGGCTGGGAGAGAAAAATAAATTCACAGGAGGATCAAGCCTAGCATTTTGGGGTGGAGATGACAGCCCCAGGCTTAGCTGCTGCCCAGCTTGCACAGACCCTCACCCCAAAGCAGGGAGGAAGAGAGGTTTTGGGTGTGTGGTGAAAAAGCCTCTGGTCCAATGCAGTGAATGCCCATCCTCTGCTGTGCAGACCAGCTCAGCTGTGGGGGCCACCACTCTGGGACAGCAAAGGGGCTGTCATGGCCCTCAAAGCCCTCCCTACAAAGGGGTTCCCAGACCCTGCACCCGTCCACTGCACGTAATGCAAAATGATGCAACAGATCCAGACTCTCGCAAGGGACAGTTTCAAACCTAGCCCCCTCAGGGAGGCACCTGGGCATTCCCACCTGCCCAAACATATATTAATCTATGGGATTCTATACTCTTCAGTGTGGGGGACCCTCACCACCAAGAAGACCAGATGGAAGAAAGTGACAATGCTGGAAATTATACAAAGTTTAAAAAGTTTTGTGTAACTTTATTCAGTTTTATTCACCTTTGCCCTGGGGGAAGGGAATTGAAGTTCCTTTTCAGAGGACTATTCTGCTAGGTGAAGTCTAATGAGCTTAACATCCCAACAGACTGGGAGTAGTACAGAAGATACACAAAAGATAGCAACCACTACTGACCCCTAAGGAACATCAACTCCAAACATCACCCCTGGCATGGTGGGAGACACCTAGTCTGGGAAAAAAAGATAGGAATGAGAACCTAATTGGCATCGGAGGTGAAGAAATCCATATCCAATAGGAAACCAAATACTAAGAACTGCACAACTTGGGACCAGTGAACAATGAACCAATGAATTTCTACAAGCTTTGACTGTGTAAAATATGTGAAAAATGTAGTAAAATCCATGTGTGATGAAATTATTTTCTCTGCACTACTCAAGTACTGTGTGGATGAAATTATTTTTGTTGCATATCCTGGCCAGAATAAAGTAATGTCTCGATTCTCTAACACTAAAAATGTTGTTGGAGAGTTTTTTGGTTTTCCCACAATTTCACTGACAATGAGATATTGCTGGGGCATTCAGATTAACGCAAAGAAGGTGGCTGTTATTTAAATGCTGGTGGCTCTCTGCAGATAACTCCATAGGGCCATCCTGAAGGCAGCCATGCAGCAATTTAGCGTTGTCTGTGTTTGCACAGAAAGACCTCAGTGACCTGGAAAGCACAGAAGAAGGAAATATTTTCTCCCTTACATACTATGGGCTGCTTGCATTCAGCATCCTTCCTCAGCAGCTGCACTTGATAAATGTCATCAGCAGCCTGAGAGTCCTTTAGGGCTGCCAGTGTCAAGAATGACTCTAAAGCAATCATGCAGGGACAAATCCCTGCACCAGAATCACACTGGTCACACTACAATGAGGCCTTACTTGACTGGGCTGCAAGACTGAATTCTTCAGAATAAAATCAATTTCAGCTGCTTATTAGGAATCAGCAAGTCTAGGGATCTAGTCTTCAGTAAGCTATTTAGTCCTAGCATATGTAACATATTTTAAAACTAAAATAATCCTAATATTCCTGACTTTTCAGTAGGAAACAAAAGTAAATTAATTGCACTGCTTGTCTGCTAGCATATACTAAATTGCCAGACAGAAATGGTGATAAACAGTTTTGCATGCTCTTACATATACTGTTCTCCAACTTTATATTTTCAGTCCAGTTTCTAAAAGGAAAACAATTTTTTAAACCCTGTAAATGTCTTTGGCTATTTGTGTGAACTTATCAAGCTTCCACTAGAATCTTTGAACCAACTGGCCAATATCATACAAATATGGGGAGGAAAGATGGGTCCTGCAGAGCCATAAGAGACAGAGACTCTCTGAAGTTCACCTTGCTAGAACACACATCTGGATATGGGCTTACCCTTTATTAGACAGAGAAACAACACAGGGGAGCTCCCCTTGGAAACAAAAGTGAAGATGAAATGGATTCTTTGGCTTTGCTAATCCCAAAGTGACATAATTCTTCTGTCACACGAGCAGTCTCCACCTCAGTTCCCACTTCCTACCCCAATGCTGTGTGATCACAGTGACAAAGGGGCATTTTGCAAAAAAACCCAAAGAGAATCACCAGTAATTTTTCATCCATAATGGGATACAGGCACAGTTTATTCCTAAAAGTGAAAGTAAATAAGCTCAGGAAATAGCCAGAGGTGATTTTATGATGCTGAATTGTATCCCCAATTTCTGTTTAGCCCAGAAATAAGTTTTGCACCTTTAAGACTGGTTCTGAGAGTGAAGCGGGGAGAGAAGAAGCATGGAGTTTGTTTTCAGAAACTGCACTCACTCCTCCACATCCTGCTCCTGGACTGTGTTGTCTGCAGAACGGACAGGGAGGGAGAGCTTTCCTTTGCTTTTTAGTTAGTTTTTAGCTAACTGAGGCTGAGAAGTTCCCTGGACTGTAGTTTTCCTTCTTCTTGGAGCTGTTTAAACCTGCTCTGGACTGAAAGTCCAGAAGAGCAGCAGCAGATCACACCTGTGCCCACCAGGCCAGGCCTGGGCCGCAGCATTTCCAGCACTGGAGGGACTGATCAGAGACTGAGTGAGCTGAGCTACAGCCCACGGAGAGACTTTCTGAGTTGGTCATCTCTTTTGGAGTGGCAAGAGGTTTTATTGCTTAACATTGTTCAATT
Organism: Pyrgilauda ruficollis; assembly: GCF_017590135.1. Classification (NCBI taxonomy): domain Eukaryota; kingdom Metazoa; phylum Chordata; class Aves; order Passeriformes; family Passeridae; genus Pyrgilauda; species Pyrgilauda ruficollis. Next base: position 1,012,048 of record NW_024519652.1, read on the forward strand.
TTTTGTGTTGGTGAATGCTTTGCCTGTTAAATAAACAGGTTTTTTCCACTTTTCTCCAAGGAAATCTTTTTCTGAACCCGTTGCGGGAGTGGCCACTTGAATTTGCTTTCTACAGGAACCCCTGTAGAGTTTTTCTCCCAAACTTGCCCTAAACCAGAATAGTTGTTCCAAGTGCTGTCCAGACTGGCCTTGAACAGGACAGGACAGTCACAGCTTTTCTGGGAAACCTGTGCAAGGGTCTCAGTACTATCACAGCCAAGAATTTCTTCCCAATATCCCACCTAACCCTGCCCTCTGGAAGTGGGAAGTCATTGCCCCTTGTCCTGTCCCTCCAGACCCTTGTCCAAAGTTCCTCTCCAGCTCTCTTGCAGCTCCTTTAGGCACTGACAGGGACTCTTGAGATCTCCTTGGAACCTTCCCTTCTCCAGGGCAGACACCCTCAGCTCTCCCAGCTTGTCTCCAGAGCAGAGAGGCTCCAGCCCTCAGAGCATCTCTGTGGCCTCCTCTGGACTCTCTCCAGCAGCTCCATGTCTTTCTGATGCTGGGGACCAGAGTTGGAGGCAGCTCTGCAGGTGGGGTGTTACCAGAACAGAACAGAGGGAAGAACCCCTTCCCTGACCTTCCTGCCCACGCTGTAGGATCAGCCCAGGACACAACTGGCTGTCTGGGCTGCCAGTGCACACAGCCAGGTCAGGCCAAGCTTGGAAGCAGGATCAGTGCACACTCCTGGAGATGAGGAGATGGCTCCAGGATTCCTAGTCGGCTAGGGACACAGTTGGACTCACTTTGTTCTATATGCAAAATACCATGTAAATACTAATCATAGATATTCATATAACCCCCATTTCTGGTATATTTTCTATGTAGTTGATTTATTTGTTTTCATAACATCTCTGTGATATAAGGCGCAGTGATCTGGTCACATGAAAAATTTGCAGTGAAACAGGACACTCTATCAAAGTCTCCCAAAGCCCTGCCTAGTGCTATAAAGCAATATCTCTAGTCCAGTAAACAGACAGATCTGACATGATGAGAGACAGCAGAAACAAGACAAATAATACTTAAATAAAAGGGGTAGCAAGGGTGAGTTAGTTTGGGGTAAATGAATGTTCAGTTCACGGTATTCATAAAAACTAAGGAGACAGCCCTTCCTAACATGAGTATCAATTTGGATTCATGCTTTGTCAGCAGTGGACAAGGAAGGATCACTGGCAGAGGGAGAATATTAGAAATTCATTCCATGTGGCTTTGAACTTCTTTTCCCTGACAGCACTGTCTCCTCTCACAGTGACAACAGTGATTGAATGATTCAACAGTGTTTGAATGGTTCTACTTCACTTCTTCACACCAACATGCCCAAAGAAGATTCTGCAGAAAAGAAGGTGGAAACAGGTTGCTGACAGAAGTGTGAGTGTAAGGAAGGTGCGTAGGTGAGTAACATCCATTCAAATTACTAAATATCCAGAGCTGACTCAGAAACCTACCTCCCATGTTAATCTAATTGCAAAAAAAAAAAAAAAAGTTATTTATTTATTTATTTATTTCCAGCAAATCAGTATTTCAAGAAATATTGTGATACCTGAGCTGAGCAGAGCTCCAGTAGGATTTTAATTTACAGACAATTTTGTAATATCATATTACATGTAAGTGTTGTGCTAGATCAGATAAAAATGTCTTGCATTCCTTGCTTGTCCTAGAGCTGCTGCACAGTAGATGTTTCAATGTGCTAAAGACATAAAAAGCTATGAGTATGCAGTTCTGAATTTTCTTTTAGGGCTATTTGGATATATCATTGACTTTACTGCTTCTCCTGGGCGGAGAAAAAATTTGGAAAGAGAACTATAAAATAGTATTTTTTATTCAACAATAATCCTGAATAATTAAAAAAATAGTTTTAAAACAAAAAGTCATAATCTATTATGAAAAAGAATTTATACATTTTAACCCTCTCAGTATTAAACTGAAGACAGATTAAAGCAAACTTTTGTGGTTACATATTATCAAACTAAAATATTTCATCTTTAAAATGGAGTGACATTCCACCTGAATGAACCATTCAGGAAAACAATGCAATTCACACATAATTTTCCTAATTTAGAGAAAATTTCAGTGGAGAAACTTGGATGAATGCTTTCTACATGTCTGTACCACCCAGGTTCAACTCATTTTTATAATAAAGACAAAATAAATCTTTTATTTTGTTTGGCTTTTTGATCTTATTACATTGCTCATCTGATTTAGAGTGAAGGCAGAGTGGAGCAGTGAGCAAATCTTTTGTTTAGGGTTGGGTTTCTTTGCTTACTTTTATAGATAAGTAACAAGTGTTAAAGAAGCAGGGTGAGGGGAAAACCATTTTTGGTACGTGAACAACTTGGGAAATTTTTAAATTTTCCCATGAGAAATTAAAATGTATGTTTCACTACAGAGCAGTCACCTTAGACCTGACTACATTCCTACATTTCCTTCCAGTATTAAAAAAATTGTAAAGAACAAAAACCCCTATACTAGGAAAAATATGGCAGTGACAATTTCTCACTCAGTATACAAAGTAGGCATATAAACTTTGGTTTCCATGCAGGTGAGATTTGAGGTAAATGCAAAATTATTTTGTATGTGCAAAATTCGTGGAGTTATTGAGATATGTGTGCTTCATAACAGACTTCCCAGATGCTGAAATTAAATCTTCAAAAGTTGTTCTGGAAAGTTATACCACATTTGGATCGCCTCTGCTCTGGAGACAGGCTGGGAGAGCTGGGGCTGTTCAGCCTGGAGAAGAGATGGCTCCAGGGAGATCTCAGAGCCCCTGACACAGCCTAAATGGGCTCCAGGAGAGCTGGAGAGGGACTCTGGATGAGGGCCTGAGGTGACATGACAAGGGGGAGTGGCTTCACACTGCCAGAGGGAGGGATTAGATGGGCTGTGGGGAACAAATTCTTGGCTGTGAGGGTGTTGAGGCCCTGGCACAGGTTTCCCAGAGAAGCTGTGGTTATCCCATCCCTGGAAGTGTTCAAGGCCAGTTTGGATGAGGCTTGGAGCAACCAGGTGTAGTGGAAGGTGTCCCTGCCCATGGCAGGGGGTGGAAATGGATGAACTTTAAGGTTCCTTTCAACTCAAACTAGTCTGGGATTCAATAATTCAACTGCAGGTTCCTGGTTTCCAGTCTCCTTGGACCATGAGCCGAGCACAGGTTGAAGTGCCTACAAAGATCAGAGACCTGTATGACACCAAAGCAGTCCATGCTCAGCAAGACTTACCATTCATGCAGATTAGTAGGTCGTGGCACATAATGATACAAATCAGCATTTTAAAAGCTAAGAGCCAGAGCAGAGAGGACAAAGAGACATGCCAGTGTAAAGCCTAGAACATCTTTTCATCAGTTTGAGATGTGTAAGGTCACCTTATCCCCAAAGTGTAGCTCCCTGAACAGGCAAGGTTACAGGAGGAAAGCACAAATCTTTACTTAATATTTGAAGAATATTGTGTTTGAAAAAAGTGAAGAGAAACTTGCCACTTATCTACATTTGGGTTCCATAAAAGCATTATTTTAGGATGAGGGGAAAAACAGAACACTAGGTGAGAAAAATTATGGGTTTGTTTATTTCAACAGTGAACCTAACCCAACATACCTTGCAAATATATCCTGGTCAGAATAAAAAAAAAGTCTTGTAAAGATCAAAAGCAATGACTGATCAACATGTGCACTGAAATTGAGAAGCAAAGGTTACTTTGTAGACAAAGAAAATGGAGGACTGTTGGCCTGAATTTGGGAAGGAGAAATGAAAAGGTGTGAAGTTGGAAAAAATACAGCACATGTAATATCTAATAGCTGAAATGTAGTAGTCTGATTTTTCTATTCTCCAATCCACCATTAAAATGAGTGGATTATCAAAAAGGCAAATTTTGAAATTGTTTGGAAAGATTTAGGTTTCCCAGTATCTACAGAAAACCACCTGGGGAATGAAATAAAATATCAAGGCAGCTAAACAAGAATAGCCCCAGTGCTCTATTCAGATGCTGAATTTTGTTCCTGAATGGCGATTTTCAAAGTCTGTGTTTTTTCCTGCCTTTGATTGTGCATTTCACAGTCAAGGTCCTTTTTTCCAGCTTGCACCTTTCAAGCTCCAGAGAGGGGTAGTGCTAAACAATTTATGCAACCCACAGCCTTTCAATAGGTCTCCAAAATGGGAAATGTAAAACACAGGCAGATAAGAACACTGACATTCGTAACACATGACCTCAGAGGGCAGCAAGTTGGGCACAAAACTATGGGGCATGCAAGCACAGAAAAATAGCACCTAGATTTGGAGAAGGACCTGTCCTCCTTGCAGCTCTCTGCATATCAGTAGTTGTGGAAGAAAAGAAGACCAGTAAGACTTGGAGGACCACACCAGCAAAAGTGTTCAGGATTACGCATACCTTGGAGAAGCAAAAAGGAGAGAAAACAACTGTGTCTGCATTTTCAGCACTTTTCTTTCCTTGAAGTTTCTCAAGAAGAATGTTGCACTTTCAGATGGGAAACTGCATCCAGATTCTACTGGAGTGTCCTGCTTGAAGGGTGCAAAGAATGAGGACTGACACCACTGCAGGTGGAGATGGAGAAGACCAGGACTCCATTTTTGTTCTGGTACAGAATTTACACCAGCTTCCAGCATCACTCTACCAATGAAATGGTGCCCTTGACCTCTCCCCATCCCTCTCCCACTTCTCTAATGACCCAAATCCATTTCCAGTAGTTCCCAAGTATCCTTCTTTCATCAAGATAGCAACTGCTTACTATACAGAAGTGTCTGTGTACAGTAGGAGCTTTCAGGAAATGCTTAACTAAGAAACAGCTATAAAGACTGAAGTGGTGTTCCAGGAGTAAGACAGAAAAAAAAAAAAACCAAAAACAACAAGGTCCTGGTGAGTTCTTTTCCTCAATCTCTGTGTCCTGGTGACAACAGATTCTGAAGACTCTTGGCTGCCAGAATCTACTTGCTAAGAAATCACCCTGTGGTCTGGGGGTCATGCAAAAGGTATTCTCTTGCTGATCTATAGGTTCTTCCAGGGGCAAGGAAAGACACTCCTTTGCCAAGATCCTCAGATGTTTGCTGGCTGAAGAAGTGACAAGCTGAATTTTCACTCTAACAGTGCTGTATGTGGTCCTAGCAGTCTACAACTCCAACTGTAGACTGCCACAGATGATGAGAGACTCCATGGTCCCCTCTCAGTGAAAAAGATGCCATGAGACACCTGAAACTATTGGCAGACATGCTGAGCTTCCTCCAGCACTGGCTTTCAGAGGGGTCTTCATTTTAAAATGTAAATCAGTGTTTCTTAGCACCTTTTAATAAAGCTGAAGCTGCCACAGGCCCCTCTCTTGGGTGCTTTAAGGGAAGCCTGGGCTCCAGCTGGGACTCCATGTGCCAGGCTCAGAGCATGGTATCACAGCAAGAAGGCACCCAAGTAGGTGCTTATATAAACTATTTTTGAAAAACATATTTTTATTATAGTGTTGCTCTTTGGAGCCTGTGAGGGTTTGAGGAAGGTTTATATATTGCCTGGGTGGACTTGGGGGATGCTAACAGCCATCATCTACTCTTCACCTCAAGTTCTACAACTAGAAAACAAATTTCTTCCTAGGATATTTATGTCAGCTAACATGCATGGGGGGAAGGGGGCACTGGGAGCAACACAAGAGTATCCTTTAAAGATCACATGAGCAGTCACATGGCCAGTTTACTCACTGATATATTTAACTTTGGGATACTACAAAACAGAGGAATAGGGGATTACAGGGACATCTGCTCTGTCACTGCTGCTTCTCTATCTCCCTGAACAAACTGCACTTGTACTCGCATTGACTACAAGGACACCTCCAGGGACAACTCTTGCCAGCTTAAACAGAAGACCTACAGGCATGGTTTTTAGAAAAAAGCAAGTTTGCTGCAGGAAAATAAATAATTAGAAATACTGCACAATATGGCAAAAATCAAATGAACAATTACTGTGTCACAGAACATGCACATTGAATTCTATTTGATTAACAGTGTTATTTTTCAAAGTAAAGAAAGCTTATAAAGAGCATGCACGTGTTTTGAAACTGCTGTAGATGTGTTTAAAACTTCCAACTCTTTTTTTTTTTTTTCTGATGTCTCACTAATTACATTTAGGCAAAATGTTGGGGAGATTCCTATTCCTTGTTGGAACTGTTTTCCTTAGGGAAAGTAGAGAGCACAACAGGTCTGGAAATGATGGACTACTAAGCTTCTTTGGGATAACACCTATTTTTATTCTAGGTTAGTGGCTGTTTCTTGAAACATACAATAAAAAGATTTATTTTCCTCTGCTTAAGAGTAATTGGGATGTTTCTGGCCACTCTGAGATTTTGCACTGTTGCACAGAAAGTGATTGTGGAAGACAGAACAGTTGCATCTAGAATCCTTAAGTGGTTCTGCTCCTCCACTTCTTTACAGCACAACCTTGGCACCTGAACAAGTGGATATAGGGTTTCTGAAGATAATGACAGAAATAACACTACAGGAGACAAAATGATACATGCTCTTTTTCCAAGTATCAATACTGGTTTCTAGCAGGAATTCTGTGCATGGGAAGAGGAAATACATTTTGTTTATTAAAACAAACATTACTTTCGCAGAGCATGATAGGCTGAGCAGCTATGGAAATCTACTTTCACTAAAAATTATATCTGAGCAGCAACACTTACACTAATTTTAACAGACCAATTACATTATTACATAGAATGGGCCAAAATGCCAGGTCAAACTAAGGTAAATACCTCACATACACCTTGGAAATATATACTGCCCTGAATTGACAGACTATTTAAAAACTGTAATTCCCTGTCTCCAGAATCTGTTCAACAAAGTGAACTTTTATCTTTAGTGATTGTTTCAATTTCAGACACATTTTTATCAGTCTCAGACCTGCTATAGCAAAATTGTGTAACTGGATTACACTACAGTTGCCTTCTTTCTGTGCACCCCTAGAAATCAGATGGGAAACACTAGTTTCAGTAAATTGTTTTCCTCCACAGAAACCTCTCCTGGTGAAGGGGCACTTATCACTGCAACCTGCTATGCCTTTGCTCCTCCTCATCATAGACCAATCACAGAATCCCAGAATGACCTGGGTAGGAAGGGACCTTACAGACCATCTCAATCCACCCCCCTGCCATGGGCTAGCTAAAAGAGAGGAAATTTACATTATATAGCAGAGGAAATCCTTGGCTGTGAGGGCAGTGAGGCCCTGGCACAGGTTGCCCAGAGACACTGTGGCTGCCCCATGCCTGGAAGCGTTCAAGGCCAGGCTGGACGTGGCTTGAAGCAACCTGGTCTAGTGGAAGGTGTCCCTGCCCATGGCAGGGGGTGGAAATAGATGAGCTTTAAGATTCCTTCCAGCCCAAGCCATTTGATTTTTGATTTGATAAATAAGTTATAAACCTGTCATGCATCAGGACAGCTGCAAAACTTTACTTTTGAACCATTTCAAATTTAATTTCTGCCTGATTGTCAGAACTTCTACAGTGAAAGCACTGTAGTTAGTGCTATCTCAAAATACTTTAAAAAACCTTGCAGAACATGCAGATTAGTGGTACTATCACACAGTTTCCTCTGTCTTCAGAAAATGCCGCTCACTAGAATTGCAGAAACAATGAAATAAAAATTGCTAAAATAAAAAGGCATCTTTACAGAATACATTTGAGGCACAGCTTTACTAGGAAATCCAATGCTACGTAAAAAGCAATTCACATTTTATTTTAAATTTCCATAAACTGTACAAAAATGTTTCATTCTGACCAAAAATAACAGCAATATTTCCAATCTTACTTCTAGACAAACAACAAACTCTTATTTTAATCTTTCCAGAATGAGTTTCCAAATAAACATACTATAAGATGGATGGTGTTTGCATCAGAGTTGGGGCAGAGCAAACAGATTCAAACGTTTGTGGAATAAATTTTAAGTTTTTATTGTCTTTTAAGAACTTAAATACTCCTGCCATGCCTGTTAAGCCTAAAGAAAAAACTTTTGTGTCTGACACAAAGGAATGTAAACAGTCATCAAGAGATTAAAGAGGCTGACTCTTCCAACAAAACCATAAATGTACCCCTATATCACTGACATTCACTTTACACTGAGACCTGTCCACAGCATGGGGATCGTGCAATAGCTGAATCCACTCTCCAAAATGCCACTTAAATATACATCAAAGATTTTTCTTAAAAGTTTGGGGTTTTTAAAAAAATCCTAAGTAACAGAACTGAAATAGATTATACTCTTTTTAATAGTCTGAATTTCTTTCTTATCCTAATTAATCAGTGAATATGTAACAGCCCCATCAGATCTACAATCATAATGTACTTTTTTCATGACGCAATAAAGTAAACGAGCACCTAGTTAAGCCAATCAGATGTAGAAAGCACCTCTGCCAAGAGCATGGGCTTGTGTCAGGCTTGATTTTGTTTGCCAAACACATTTAGTATGGACTAATAACACATAATTTAGGTCTTTGACAACAGCTTGTTCAGCCCAAGGCCTAAAATGAAAACACAATTGCAGTGATTTTTTAAGATTTCACCAGTTTTTCTCCCCAGCTTTGAAACTTAATTAAGAAGAAGCTGTTTCAACAGATTGGTTGGAGCTTAAAACGTTAGGCATCATCTGTTACTTCAGAATTGTTTGAAGGAGTACAGTCTTGAAATTCCACTTTATCTGGATAGAGTTTAATGTAAGTGTCCACCATCAAATCTAAGTCATGTTTTATGTCAAGGTTTATGTTCAGCAAAGCAAGGTTGCTTGACCTTTGCCCTGTCAAGGTGTTTTTCAGGTATGCCTTTAAGCGCTTTCGTCCTATTCCGTATTTCTCATTCTCCACCTTCATCACTGGAAGTAAGCACAAGACTTTAAGCAATGCATAAACATTAGGGAAAAACTTTATGTCAGGCAAGTGAAGTGCTTCATAAATAGTAGCTGGAAGTTCAATATCTTTTCCTCTGTGCTTCCACTTGATTCTCCAACAGTGAAGCTCAGCAGAAAGTGTGTCTGGATTGGGCAAGTCATTTTTGAACATGTCAGCATGATGCTCCTCAGACGTATTGAATTTGAGCTGTCCCATGACTGAGGGCACTAATGATAAACATTTAAGAGCTTTTAAATGTTGTTCTGAGAAAATATCTTTTAATTCTTGAATAATGTGCTCTATTGTTGGGACACTTAGGATTTCTTTGTAGTAATTTTCTGATGTCATATCAGGGTCGAAGTTCCCCTGTTGTGCCCTGAGAAATTTTCCTGGGAGTTTAATTTGTACATCCAGTTTTGTAGCCAAATTTGTGGCTTCCTCAAACCAAAATTCATGGTAAACTTCAATATTCTCCATCACTTCATTCAGAGAGTGCAATACTGCTGTTAAGCTGCCAGCTGCAAAGAACACATCTGATGTTTGTCCCTGGAGATTTTTTCCAAATGCTCTTGTAAAAGACAGAACATTTTTCATAATTACAATAGTGACAATGAAATCAAAATCTGTTAGTGCACTTGAAAGTACAAATGCTCGACCAACAATGAAGTTGTTCCACCTGACAGAAAAGTCACTGCTAACAGCATCCAAGCACAGTACCAGCGCTTGCAGGAGGTCCACTAATACCTCAAAAGTATCATGCCTGCCTGTCCAGTGAGAACGGCAGATCTTCTTCAACTCATTACCCTTTTCATCATTGTCCTGAAAAAGAGCAGAAATTGTGTTGTCCAGTTCTACTAGTAATTGTGGAGACTGGTTAAAAAGACAGCAAACTTCTTCAATTGTTCCTAATGCAATGGAAACACCAACAACAGGAACAGACTTTGCCAGCCAAACATTTAAGGCACATGAGGAACACAGCGTATACACAGCTTGTGGATACTTTTCCAAGAGTCTTGTAGCCACAACTTTCATTTTAGAAGCAAATCCACTGGAGACAATGTAGGCTTGACCCCGACAGTACTCCATGTTTAGACCCCACTTTTCAGTAATAGTTGCGTGGAACTTAACAGCTAAAATTTCAGGATCAGCCTCATATGGTAAAAACCCTATGAATTCTTCTCTTAGATTGTGAGAATCATCAACGAACCTCACCAGCACTGGCAAATGTTCCTCTCCTGCTATGTCTACTACTTCATCGGTGACAATAGAAAAGAAGTGCGAGTCTCTTACTTCCCTCAGTGTCTCCTCTCTAACACAGTTTTCACAGATCTCAAGCATTTGTTTCTGCTGAGTTTTTGAACAATACTCAAGGTTGACTGCAGTCATCTCAAATCGTTTCCTCAGAACTTCATCGCCACCATTTATTCTATATTCCAGTAGAGCCTGAAAGTTATCTGAAGTAAAAATACCTTCTGGAAGTTCATCAACATTATGGCCATCCAATGGAATATTCTGTTTACCCATTAAGATCAAAATTTCAAATAATGATTTCAGGTAATCTTTGTTTTCTCTTTCTTCCAGTGTTAAGGGAACAGCTTTTTCCTCTTGTTCTTCCTCTCCTTCCACTGAGACAGTATTTTGCTCATTGTTTTCATTTGATTCTGGAGTTGCCTGTTTCTGTTCAAAAGCATCATCAACTACAAAATGAAAACACTGTAAGTGTCAAAAATAAAATATAACATTTACTTGTCCATTACCTTTAAGTTACCAGAGTCCAGAGAAGAATGTTTCCAGTTTAAAAGCAAATTAGTATTTTGGAAACAATTTAGACTGGCTGGCTGAATCAAGAAGGAACTAAATTATCTTCCTGCTATATATAAACTAATAGTTTGAGTCCTGCATTACCTCATCAGCCTTAGCAAATAAAGTTATTATCTCAATTATTTTGATCACTTACTCTTTTGCTGCTTCAATGTTCTTATTTCATCTTCACTCTTAAAAAAACAAACAAAAAGAATTTATATAGTTGATAATGTCTAACACGTGACCTTAAAATATTGTTGACAATGTCTAACACCTGACCTTAAAATATTAGCATCTCAAGATCAGATACAAATACTAGATGAGACCAGTTAACATTTGCCAAAAAGTGCTAGAAATTCTAACACGAGGAGGTTTCTTGAGGTAGTTTATTACAGCCATGACATGTATCTACTAACTACATGAGAACAGTTGTATTAGGAGGTTCTTCAATATGTATAATTATTAGTAAATAGATTCTATTGCAATTTGGAAACGTGCTGCCAGTAGACAGAAGTATCTTTAACTCCATTTTAAGTCAACAGATGCAACCAAACTCACAAAGAAGTATTTAGAAATTGTCTGCAATTTTTCAAGTATAAACAGAGATTAGGAGTGGCATTCCTCTTAATTGTCAGTATACTTATAACCATGGAGACACTTTCTCCCCTAAATGACACACAAGACACAATCCCACAAAAAAAATTTCTCAATCTTGGTTTTATCCATGGATCATTTTTTCACAACAATAAGCTAAAACATGCATGTCTGAATTGATTCAGATTTCAGAAGTTAAATGGGTGAACCAAAGACCACAATCAACATGCAGCAGGAATTTTGGGGTATCAAGCTTCAGTTGTGTTCAGCTGGCACTGTAGTAACAAGGAAAAGAAAATTATACAATTGATTTGGATGAAAGAATCAGCTCTGGACCAACACATTTAATTTTCCAGATTATTTCTTCAAGATTTCCTTAGATAAAATTTTTATCATGCATTTAACTTACAATCAACAAAAAAGATGCAGGAATAGGCAGCATATAAAATACAAACACTCAAGTGGCTAAATATTTTTATTTTACATTTTTGTGTAAAAATTTCACATTAACTTACTTGTCATCTTTTCTTTTAATAATAAACCAATAATTTTACATTAAAAACTTACCAGCTCTTTTATCCTTTTCCTATGTCTGCTGTGGGGATTGTTCAGGTGACTTGTAAGATCAAATATAGTTGGCACAGCATTATCCCGTAAAACCGTTCTGTATGGGCTCTGTAAAGAAACAAACATCTCAACTAGGGAATTCTTTCAGAAATTTCAGACACTGCCCTTTTTTTTCTCTCCTTCTTTTCTTGTTTATGTTATTATTCTAAAGCACTTTGACTTTTTGATGTTACCAAAGAGAAAGGTAAGCTATGCAATTTACATTTCAGGGATATCAAGAGAACACTGAAAATAGGAAGACAGATATTATAGAAAACTCCAATCCAAACTACAAATCCTCTTTTTTGTCCCCATTATCTTTATATCAAAGACCCTGGATGCAATAATTTTAATTTACTGCAATATTATGATTTTGTAAAAAAACAAACATTCTGGATAAAAAGACGGTTATGCATCAGAAAGAAAACATTTTGTTACTATTGTGTTTTGGGTTTAATCACTTATTTCACAATTCTAGAAACATTTCATTGTGAAAATGTTCAATTGCTTCTTTTTGTAGAACTATGAAGTCCACCAAGCACTACTGTGTAAGATCATATTGAGGGAAAATTTATCTGTGAATAAAAAAAAAGAAGAAAAGACTTCTAGATGATCATGTAAGTGCTCCCAGTTAAAAAAAATATTTAAAGTAAAATGTTATATTTGGGTATACTGTAAACCTGCGTTGCCTATACTGGCTAATTTCTACTAAGTACAAAATTGTAACTGATGTCATCTTGTCATTAGATAGAAATACATTTCAAATAAACCCAGTTTCATAGTGTTTCCTTTCAGAGTCATAATTACTTCCAATTTTCATCTGTTTCAGGGATGCTGGCTAATTAGAGACCTCATCATGTGTAATACCACTAGAACTTCAGAGTTTGACCTGCATATTTTAATTATCCTTCATAACCAAAAGATCCATTTTGGTTATGTACCATAGTGAAATTCAGCCTAGAAATTAAAACTTGATACAGTCCCAAGTCTACCCTTTCCTAGTCTTATGCAAGCTGTTAAAATCATATTGTTGACAAAAAGAACTGAAAGCTATTATTTCATTAACAGAAAACAGTGCCTTGACTTTAGCCGGATGAAAATTTAACAGGAAATTATAGCTTGTCAGATGTGAAGAGTGTTTAAATCTTGTGGCCAACAACAGAGTGTAATTTAACCAAATGACACCATGTACACACTTCAGGAACAGGACATTAATAAGTTTAAATAATTAGAGATATGCAAAATTACACCCAATAAACTTATATAGTATTGTAATCTCTAGTGAAACAAGTGAAACGAGGAAAGCACTGCAGTGAAGGACAGTGTTCAACAAGCACATTAAACTGCCAGGAGCACCACTTTTTCTCTCTCCTCTGACTGTTCATCTTCATTATCATTTTCAATGGCTGAGAGCCTGTGTGGAGCCCCAGACAATGGCAGTGATCCCAATTAAGACTAAGAAATTAATTTTCCTAGGGACAAGTTACCCAGGAGCTGAAAGATTAAAAGGCAGCATTCTGGTGAAAAATGTCAGTCACATTTTGCAAGGTGCAGTAAATAAATGCTTGTTTTTACTTACACTTCTGCATATCATAGAAGTCTCAAAGTGTTTAGCACACAATCTGTAATGCTTGTTGAGTTGATCTGGAGTTTTATCTTCTAAATCTGCCCTTCGACAGTTCTCTACCCATCTCTGACATCTGCACATAAGGAGAAGAATTAGATAATCTTAGGATAAAACAAAATCCCTTACAATTTCAAACCATACTCAAAACTGGAGCCCAAGTGAGTGCGAGTGACCTTGATACAAGGCTCGGGAAAGTTCCTTACAACTTCCTTTGGAACACCCCATCAAATTTTTCTGCTTTTGCCCACCACTCAACATCACCCCATCAAATTCAGGAGTCTTTTCCCTTAATTTATATATTCTTGCCTTTGTCACGCACACACACACACACACAGAGCAGATTGAAGCGCAGTTGCTCATGAAATGTTAACTACTTAATTCTAAAGAATTTGCTTTTAAAAAGAAAAATTAAAAACCAAAGAGATGTGCTTGTAGTCTAAAGTCGTAACATTTTCTAGACAGGTTTTAAGATAGCTGTCTTTTCCACCTCCCTTCAAAATATAGTATTCTTCTTATTTATTGTGGTCACTGGGGGAGTTTCGAGTAGATTTATGAAAGCGAAATAATAACAACAGAAAAGCAACCATTCCACAGACAGTGCTTCCACACTCAAAGAAAGTTCTCCTTGGATATGTATTTTTACATGTATTTACTTTTGCTTTGGATTAGTTCTCCAAGACATACCACAAAGATCAAGAAGTATTTCCTTTATTGACAGGACTCCCTTTAGGTATGCAAGACACCGTCTCTTCTGGTGAGTAAACCACTTGCAGTAATTGATGCAAATGCAATAGTCAGCTTCAACTTTCCCTAACTGGGTATACACCATCACTCTCTGAGCAACAAAGTTACTTGTTCTGTTGCTAGAAGTTAGAAGAAAGCAATTTCACTATCACTTTGACTGCAAACGTGAAATTATTGTTTCTAGCAGTAAGGAGGGAGAAAAACAACTCGTGATTACTGAACAATATAAGAACAAAGGCTGTCTTGTCAGATGTTTTGGTGGGCAGCCCAGATGAGGAAATCACAGGTCTGACTGGATTCACCTCTGCTTTAGCTCAGTGAAGGGCAATTGTGCAAATGAAAGCGGGGAATCTTTGATTCTGATCTCTGCTGGCTGAACCATTTGCAAATCTCAATTTTTTGCTCATGCAAAATATTAAAGTAACAGTGACTGCAAATGCCATAAATCAAAACCATTTCTAATAGTGCTCTTGGAGATCCATACAGAGTATGCTTAGTAACAACTTAAAATAAGGAAAGAAAACAGTGTTTTAAAAAATCTGATTTTTTGGCACAACAGACCTTGCACTCTTGTCTTGGCAGTGCAATCACCCCAAAAAGAGAACAGGGCAGCTTTCTTCACTTAATCAAATGATATAAACACTCTTCTAAAGTGGGAGATCTGTAGTGTGTAAATTATATTGACTCTGGCTCTCAGACTTTCCCAATGGGTGTCGACTATTAAACAACTCATTAAATGTGTTCACAGAGACTGATCAGCCTCCTCTATAGTTAGTGGGGAGGGTTTCAGTCCAGAGAAAGAGCGTGACCCTATGGTCTTACCTGCTTCTCTCAGTGCTTCAAGTAAGCTGACAAACATTGAGAGGGAGCAAAGCCAGAGCTCCTTACATTATGTTAACTCCCCTGAATCACCTCTTGGCAATCACAGGAGGCAGGAAATGTGATTTGAGGCAAACTGGTGGCAGGAATGATACATTCAGAACGGGCACACAGTTGGCAAGGGCAGGCAAACATCAGCCTGAATTCTTTGCCCTCCCATGTTAATGCCAACCAAAGAACCTAAGCAGGTACTTAGTAAGTACTAAGCAGTACTTAGTAATAATCAAGGATCAGACCAATGAGTGACAGCAAGAGATACCACCAGCTCTTCAGAGGGGGCTTACTCAAAAATGAGTCTCACACAGATTTCATTAACCACCCAATACTCCTTTCCTGATGCCTTAAGTTTTAACTTTCATATTATCCAGATTCTGTACTGCATTAGTATGTAACTCTGAACTTCCTATGAAGTGTTAGCAAGCTCTCCTCACAGTTTAGTTAGACAAACAATCCTTTTCCAGCCCGAGAACCAAGGACACTTTTGCAGCTTCAGGCCCAAAAAGTATAAACAACAGCAAATTGAGGAGAGCAATCTGGAGGATAGGACTTCATAACCTGAAGCTGTAATTGGACAATTAACCCTAATATGCAAATGCGGCAAAACTTACAAAAGTGTGAAAACACGTGACCTGTTGTCCAACATGGGTGTAGCCTCGGCCAGGCTCTTGTACTGCCAAAGGTGTATTCTTTGAAGGCCTTTTTAATAAATACCTGCTTTATTCCTTTAACACTCTAGCCTCTGTTCTAGGTGGCCTCTCAAGGCATCATTCCCTTACAAAGTTCTTCAGCAGTTGCACAAAAACTGGCTGTGGCAGCTGCCTTTTGTGCTGAAGTAAACACTGCCTGTGATGCCCAATGATTTTTGCCCGTTTTCTTTTATACATTCCCTGTATTCTTACACATATATTTGTAACTTTGTAGCCTATTGTTCTATTTGTGGCTAGTTTTCCCAGTACTTTACCCTACCTTTTCCCTAGGCAGAAAAAAACCCACATTCCAAGGCCCCCTATCCTATCTTGGCTCTGTCTGGGAACCAAGGCCAAAAAAACAGCTCTTCAAGACACATTTTCATAAACAACATTTAGTTCTCATCTAAGGAAGGTGGGGGGAGGACATGGGCAGGATTCAAAGATTGGACTAAGGAAAATGGCATCACCTCTTATGTTTCTAACTGGTGATTTTTTTCAATTATGCTGATTTGCTAAACTTTTAAAACTGTATTCACTCAATGGGGGGTGGGCATTTCGTGGGTATTTTTCCACATCTGTCCCTGGAGGCCTCCAATGAAGACCAGCCTTTGTGTTGCCTCCTATACTAATACTATCTCTGGGGTATGTTGTTTTATTTCTAGGTTCTTTAAGGCATCACCTGAGCACCTGATCCAAAAGAATCACCTGGGCACCTGATCTACATAATCCTAGAGTGGTTTGGGTTACAAAGGACCTTACAGCCCATCTTGTTCCACCTTCCATTAGAACTGGCTGCTCCAAGTCCCATCCAGCCTGGCCTTGAACACTCCCAGGGATGGAACAGCCACAGCTTGTCTGGGCAATTTGTGCCAGGGCCTTACCACCCTCACAGGGAGGAATTTCTTCCCAATACCTAATCTAAATTTCCCCCCTTTCATATCATGGATCAGATATGGGCACCAAGCTTCTCAACCCACTGGAGCAGCATATCAGCAACCAGAGTTCTAGAAATTTAGGAAGCTCTAATGGCAAAGGCTGAAATGTTGACATTCTCTCAGGTAGCTACAGGACTAAAAGGAGATGACAGGTTATATGACTGAACTCAAACCTGAAAACTCCATCTGAGTTTTTATTCAGCCTTTCAGTCTCACTGTGAGTTTGGTTCCAAATAGAACACTCTCTGAGGAATGGAATAACAAAGAAAAAGGAAGTCAGACACCTGAGATCACCCACTATAGCTCTACAGTAATCAAAGCGACCCTCAAGCAGGGAAAAATTATGAGGAGGATTCCATTGATATCAGAAGGCTAATTAATTACTTTATTATACTATATTATTCTATACTATATTATATTACATCTAAACTGAATCTGCCAAGCTCTCAACTGCACTCAACTCGTGACTGTCTGCCGACAGTCCCAACATACACACACACTCGGCCCTGATGAGCCAAGGAAACAAAACACCATCACTTTGGGTAAACAATCTCCATACTGCATTCTATTTTGGCACAACACAGGCACAGCAAATGAGATAAGAATTGTTTTTCCTTTCTCTGAGGTTTAGAGAATGTGAATCCCAGAATATCCTTGGGAATTTGTGCCTTGCTTTTCTCTGTGAAGAGAAATGTGGCTACATTGCTCTGCATGGTATTATCCAAGAAGCAACTAGAAAGATCTTAGAATAAAATTTGTATTAACTTTTACCAAATCTTTCAGTATTCAACTAATGCATACCATATACTGTTACACAAGTCCTTCCATTGCAATATATTTGGCATAAATTAAAAGCTATCTCAATGCAATATATTACACCACTGTTGTTGATGAGTACACCTAATGCAAGCAGCTTTAGTGTTTGCAGGCTATGAAGTGGTACTGACCTCGTGCCTAACAAAGTCCTGGAAGTCCTGTGCCACTGGCTGGCTAGGGGTCGCTGGTCCTGCCTTGGGTCACCACAACCCTCCCCAGAGGTACAGGCTTAGGGCAGAGTGGCTGGAAAGTTGACTGTTAGAAAGGACCTGGGGGTGCTGGTCAACAGTGGCTGAATATGAGCCCAGATGTGCCCAGGGGAGCAAGAAGGAAAAAGGGCACCTGGCCTGTACCAGCAATGGTGTGGCCACAGGCCCAGTACAGTAACTGCCTCTCTGTGCTGGGCACTAGTGAGGCACTTCCAATCCTGGGGTCAGTTTTGGGGTCCTTGCAATCTTGATGTAGGTGCTGGAGTGTGCCCAGAGAAGGGAATGGAGCTGGGGAAGGGTCTGGAGTACCAGGAGCAGCTGAGGGAGCTGCAGTGGCTCAGCCTGGAGAAAAGGAGGCTCAGGAGGGACCTTTTCACTCCCCACAACTCCCTAACAGGAGGGTGCAGCCAGGTGAGGGTCAGGCTCTGCTCCCAGAGAATAAAGGACAGGACAAAAGGAAACAGCCTCAAGCAGAGGTACAGGCTTAGGGCAGAGTGGCTGGAAAGTTGACTGTTAGAAAGGACCTGGGGGTGCTGGTCAACAGTGGCTGAATATGAGCCCAGATGTGCCCAGGGGAGCAAGAAGGAAAAAGGGCACCTGGCCTGTACCAGCAATGGTGTGGCCACAGGCCCAGTACAGTAACTGCCTCTCTGTGCTGGGCACTAGTGAGGCACTTCCAATCCTGGGGTCAGTTTTGGGGTCCTTGCAATCTTGATGTAGGTGCTGGAGTGTGCCCAGAGAAGGGAATGGAGCTGGGGAAGGGTCTGGAGTACCAGGAGCAGCTGAGGGAGCTGCAGTGGCTCAGCCTGGAGAAAAGGAGGCTCAGGAGGGACCTTTTCACTCCCCACAACTCCCTAACAGGAGGGTGCAGCCAGGTGAGGGTCAGGCTCTGCTCCCAGAGAATAAAGGACAGGACAAAAGGAAACAGCCTCAAGTTGTGTCAGAGGAGGTTTAGGTTGGGTAAATTTCCTCAATGAAAGGTGGTGAGGTACTGGAACAGGCTGCTCACAGAAGTGGTGGAATCACCATACCTGGTAGTCATCAAAAGGCATATGGATGTGGCACTAGAGGATATGGTTCAGAGGTGAACATGGTGGTGCTGGCTTAATAGTAGGATTTGATGATCACAGAGGGTTTTTCTAACCCTGAAGACTCTGTGATTTTATTCTATGACTTTATTTTGTGAATATTAGGGGATAATTCAAAGGTTGAGCTAAACCTGGTTCAGAAAGCAAGACTGACTAATAGCAAAGTTGTTTCTATTAAAAAAATCCCCAAAACCAAAATGCAACAACCTAAACTCTTACAATAATGATTCATGCCACTACCCGCACATTTTGAAGATTATGTAGGAAATTATTAAAAATTATTATCCACAGCATTTTAATATACAGTGACTCTTTCAAAAAATGTTAACCTAAGAATTCATTTACTATCTTTTTTTAATTGTAAAAGTATTTTCTTCTCTTGCAAGTAAACAGGCAATTGGTTCACAGACAAAACATATTTCTGGAGAGCACATAAAACACCAGCTGAAGTAATTGCTCACTCTAATATGATTATGTGCATGTAGATTCCCTTCAAAAAGGGGGAATTGGAAAGATCTGCTTGTAGAGGAATGCTCATCTCCAAAATGTGTGCTATTTGTGTCCTGTTTTGCAGAAAAGTTATCTTTTTTGTGAATTCAGATTTAGCTGTAGCTATTTGGATGGATTGCCAGGGTGTCAAGTTGATGTACCCTGCCAAAAGCAGGTTCTCCAGCAAGTGCACATCAGGTGAAACACTGTTTTTTGTACAAATATGGTATTTTCTGTGGACTAGTACTTGCTTATAATGGTGGTAATTTTGTGTATGGTTTTTAAGTATATTTATTAAGGCATATTTTAGATATGTACATTTATATAGGTAAGAAGATGGTAAATTACTTTCTCTAGAATAAAGAGAACTGCTGTTGTCTCAAGAAGATATGGTGTTATTCATAAATGGCAAGCATCACCTGTGACTCAGTTTAGCAACATGTTATCTTTTTAATTTTTGAAACAACATTATTAATTTGGAGGACACAGTTTCATTTTTATCCAGGACAAAGATATGCAAAGCATCCTGTCTGAGCAGGAAACTGGGGTTTTGTTGCCTAAGACTTTATACAGCCATTTCAGCAAAAAGAAAAGGAAAAAACTTCAGTTAATTAAAAAAAAAAAAAAAAGTAGATATAAGAAAATGCTTTAAAGTTTCGTTATGGTCTTCGGGAGGTAGAGAGTTAGGTCCATTAAATATGCAGAGAATGCTGACAACCTACTGCAATGGAATAGTAAGGTATAAAACTACCATGTAAATTGATACTTGTAGAATATGTAGATGATTTGTTACTTCCCATCAAGGCTTATGAAGATTGAAAGACACTACTTGTATATGCACTGCTTCAGCAAGAAAAGGCCACTGCGCATCTTTTTTTAAGGTTCAGTTGTGTTGTCAGGAAGTAAAATATTTAGGATTTATATTAATAAAAGGACAAAGATTAGCAGACCCAGGAGAGGTCCAGGCTACGGTAACCAGGTTGTGGTTACTCAACCAGTAACAAATAAAAACCCAATTGCAAGGATTTCTTAAAGATAGAAAGATACGGCAGACTGGATATACCAGGGGTAAAGTAGTTCAGTGAATCATTGGCAGAGGGTACTGTTAAGGAAACTTCCCTGTTGGGCCACCCAGGAGCCACTCTGGCAGACACACTTGCACCACCTGAGCTGGGACTGAGGCCCCTTGGCAGCTCTGACAGTCAGACCAGATTTCCTTAGTGGCTTGACTCCAGGTTTCCCATAGCACAATCTCAGTCATATGAATCTTTAAAATAATTGCAATCACAGTGCAGTTACAAAATCACAGCTCAAGATGATGCATCCAAGGAGGGAACCCAAACAAGTCCAAGTCCTCTCACCAGTCTGAGTGTGGGAAAGTTGGGTGTTGTTGGCTCCTGCGGTGTCTTGGAGTGTCCATATGCCTGGCTGTGCCACAGGTCCCTGTGCCCTTCTGCTGTGCAAAGGGTCAGCAGTGCCTCTTGCTTCTGGCTCTTGCCACCAGAGCTCCATCTGCAGCTGGCGCTGCAGCTGCCCCTGAGCTGCCAGCACTGAATGGATTCCTTAACACTACCAAGACAGAGGATGGGGAGCCTGTGCAATGGGGTTCAGAAACAGAAAAGGCTTTCCAACCAAAGCTTTAGCTTTGACTCTGGCATTGGGATTGCCAGATTACTCCAAGGCCTTTTGAACTATTTCTGCATGAGAAGACAGGCTTATGGAGCTTGTGAAGTCCTTATGCAAAACCTGCATCCACAAGACTGCCCTGAGTCTGATGACTCAACTCAATGGGATGCTGTAGCAGCAGGGAATAATTCCTATGTTAAAAGCAATAGCAGCTATTGTGGTTTACCAGTATTACCGAACGGGACTGCCTTGGTCTGTCTGGTCCCAGCTGCTGACCAAATAGCCACACCTGTGGAGTTTTCTCCCCAGAGACGCTATTCAGTACCTGTGGTTGCAGCTGGGCACGTGGGGACAAGTCCGGGCATGTTCCAAGCTCCAGTGCTTGCGGACTGGGGCTTGTTGGTAGAAGAGGCCTCCCTGAGCTGGAGAAACTTTTAAGGCGATGGTGAAGGAAGGAGTGGGTCCTGATGGAGAGTTTTGAATCCAGAGTTTTTATTTCGGGCTGCATGGCCTCTGAATCCTGCAACAACTCCAACAGAACTCCCACCTCGTGGTGTGCTTGTCCTTTTACCTGGGGAGAGGGGCAGGGGAGGGAACACAGGGAGCACCAACCAGATATGGGGGGAGGGGGTCTCAGGTGAGAGGGACACCTGGGTGAGCCAATGGCCCCCCAGGGGGTGGAGAGCATCCTTTGAACCTGCCAATCACTCGATGCCCTCTGGAATTTCTGGGTTGATAGACAGTGCCCAGCAGGGGTCAAGGGTGGGGAAAAGGAGAGGTGATTGACACACCACCTGGGGAAGGAAACTTCAGGGGAGGGACTGGGAAACTGAGGCACACCACGACAACACACTGCAACAAACAGAAACAACAATTACCTCGAAAAGGAGCAAACTTAGGTCCAAGTCACCCAACAACCATGTATACATGAAATGAACATGATTCTTAAACATGCTTCACAAGCATCATCCCCACAAAGAGCATACAGATGCAAATAAATTATTTAAATACCCATATTAGTTTGATTTTTTTTTAATCCATAACTTTATTTCCCATTCCCTTCAACAGTGAGCTGCATCATGATGTAGTGTTTCTGTACACTGTAGCTGCTCAGGTAGTGTTTCACTTCAGCCACCTACAGGGAGATATGCATGATCAGTCTCTAGAGAACTTGGATCTAGTCCCATTCTCCAATGGATCCTCATACATGAATGGCAAATGACACACAGGCTACACAGGAATGAGAAACTTAGAGGTGCTTAAAGCGGAACCGCTACAACCCTTGGTGAATGCCCATGAGGCTG
Organism: Pyrgilauda ruficollis; assembly: GCF_017590135.1. Taxonomy (NCBI): domain Eukaryota; kingdom Metazoa; phylum Chordata; class Aves; order Passeriformes; family Passeridae; genus Pyrgilauda; species Pyrgilauda ruficollis. The sequence goes on from NW_024519652.1 coordinate 1,034,358, forward strand.
ACTTGACTTGCATTAGGAAGAGCAGCCTGGTGGAGATGTAATTAATGAGTGACTGCACTAATTCTAAATAAGCTTTTGGAGGGCATCATACATCTATGCTACTGAAGGAACCATGGTTCTTTTACTTCAGCAGAAAAGAATGTATTTAATGGAACTGAAATACAAGTGTTGCTGGAAGCTACCAAGCTTACAAGAGAAATCACTTTAGTACACTGTCCAGCTCCTACCAAAGGCTCCTGTGAAACAAAGGAATAATAAAACTGCTCAAACTTGTAGTCAGGTAGATTTAAAATGGCCTGGAGTTTAGGAGTAGTACTATGGGATAGCAAGATATTGGAAATAACTCTCACCAGCCTCTGGTGTGGTCATCAACAGGAACAGTGTTTGGCAGAGAATTATATCCAGGACCAGCCTCTTAGAAAATAAATGGGTGGAGACAACTTTACACAAAATAATAAATAATAAATAAAACAAAATCCAGCTACAAGACATACAATCTGGAGATGAAGGATTAACTCAGGTATTTTCAGTAAAATCCAAATTGGAAGTTAAATAGGAAGGACCATATACTGCCATATACTATTTCCTGTAAGTTTTTAGGTAAGGAAACTGGATACACCATTCTCACATCAAATGAGTAGTGGATGATGTATTTTAACAACTTTAAGATGTATTTTAACAACTTTATTTTCAGCTTTCCCACTGTAAGCTGTGAAGGGCAAATAACATTTTGGGACAATGCACTTTGCTCACCATCCCAGTCTGACCTACAAAAGTGAGAGCAAGCAGTACAAGGAACATATTTTCATTTCCATCCACAGACTACTGTAGACCAACCCTCAGAATAAAGCACCCTCAAGTCTGTAAAACCAAAAGGATGCACGGATTTATCAGTCTCTAAATGCTCTTGGTAAAATAGAATATATGATCAACTTTGGACAGAAAGTTGTAAAATATTAAGGGGGGGAACGTCTAGAGAACTTAGAACATAGTCTTTGTCACTGACTGTTTTTAAGAGTACAAAGATGCTATAAACAGTTTATGTATAGTTTCTCCTTCCTCCTGCCCATCTTGTGAGACCCCATCTGAAATACTGTGTACAGTCTGCCCCAATATAAAGACAGACATGGAAATGTTGGATCATGTCCACAAAGCTGGCAAGAGAACTGGAGCATCTCCTGTGTGGAGACAGAATGAGAAAGTCAGGGCTGGTCAGCCTGGAGAAGAGAAGGTTGTGCGGAGACCTCCCAGCACCTTCCAGTGTCTGAAGGGGCTACAGGGAAGTAGGAGAGGAACTCTGCATCAGGAACTGTAGTGACAGGACATGGAGAAATGGCTTCAAACTGTAAGTGGGGAAATTTAGGTTAGATATATGAAGGAAATTTTTTACAGTGAGGGTTGGAGGCCCTGCCATAGGTTGCCAAGAGAAGCTGAGGCTGCCCCATTCCTGGAAGTTCCAAGGGCTGGCTGGGAGAAAGGCAGTCTAATGGAAGGTGTACCTGCCCATGGCTTGGAATGAGATGAGCTTCAAGGTTCCTTCCAACACAAACCATCCTACAGTTTATAAAATAGAGTTTTAAAAAATTTAATCTTTAAAATGAAAAGTCACGCACCTTTAAGTACCTCTCTGCACTGCTACCATGGAAAACACTCATTCAAAATGTCCTTCCATAAAAAAATTATAAACTCAAGAGGGTATTTTCTTCATACAGTAAACTGCCATCTACTGACAAATTCTGTACAGCTTGATGTGACTCACATTTTACAGCATGGACCTCTTACAAATTAAGTCTGAAGCTCAGACAGTGCCAATTTTCTTCAATTCCACACTAACTGCAGATATTCCTTTGTGTGAGATCTTAAGGGTCTCACAGGACAGATGGTAGAAAGAGACAACAGTAAGAGCAAATCATGAAAATGACAGAATAAGAGTAGGTAAACAAGCACTTCGATTTCAGTTCTTATTAAAGCAAAAGCATACGGAATATGGATTGTATTACAATACCTTGCATGTACTAGACATCAAGAGGTCTGGATAGCCTTTACAGCAAGGCCTTGCATTCATCCAGGAGAACTTCATAACATATACAAAATCACAACTTTAGAGAGAGAGCAGCTACTACCTATATAAGCTTTTTGTATCTTAATTTGAAATTGCTTGGAGGGTCTGTTTCCTTAGAAAATACTACATATGCATAATTCCCATGGGGTTTTGATTTTTCCAAAAATCAGGTCAAGCAGCTTCAAGGAAGGAAGGAAGTAAATATCATGTATAAATCATGAAAAACCCAGCCTTAACTACCAACTGTTAGAAAAGAGTAACTGGTATTGCTCTATGTCTGTGCCCCATTCAATGTTGTGAGCATCATGCTAAATCAAGTGATTTTAAGAGTATCATCTTGATTTAAGGGTGAACCTTTACATGGGGGTTTCTACGTCTAAGTGCGTGATTTATTTTTCACTGTGTCTCACTCACACATTTTTTGCTCTACCAGTACACCATCCCTGCTTTTCACCTATTGGGAATTTCTCCCATCACCTCTGCTGTTGGTCATGATGCTTTGCTACCATCCTAGTAGCAATCTTGTGACAGTTCCTCCCCGCCGCAGTGGTGTCCCACTTGCCACACACACACCTCATCGTGCAGCACCACATCTCCTAATACACAGAGCACCACTGATGGACCTTCACTGCCTGAACCAGTGCTGAGCCTGCGCGGGCCCCTCACAGTGCAGGGCTCCCCTCCCTGAGCCCACGGCTCCGACACCCCTCCAGCTGCCCTCCATCTCTCACAGCCATACATCCCATTGCACCGCCTCACACACAGCCGCACCCTGCCCACAGGCAGGCAGCCCCCACCCCGTCTCGGCCAGGTACCCTCTTCCCGCCGCATCCCGGAGCGGCGCCGCTCCCGTCCCCACCACTCCCCCGAGGGGCGGCAGCCGCCGCCGTCCCGGCGCAGGCGCACCCGCCGCCACAGCCCGGAGGGTCCCAGGGCCCCGCCCCGCCGGAGAGAGCGCGGCCTCCGCAGGCACCATCGGAGGTCCGGGCGGCCGCCGGCCCCGCGGGTAAGGAGGCGCGGCTGGGGAGGCGCGGGGGAAGCAGAGCGGGCAGGGGGAAGGGAGCCAGTTCTCCGGCACGATGTCTCCTCAGACAGGCAGCGCTGTGCGCCGGCGGGGCCTGAGGGGGAGAGCCGGGCGCCCCTCCCCCAGCCCGCCCCTCCCGAGGTGGGCTCACCTGGCCGGATCGCGGGGGAAGCGGAAGAAGGCCAGGTCGGACTGGGTGCTCTTGCGGGTGCAGTTGGGCGCCGCGCAGAAGTTCGGCATGGTTCCCCCGTCGGCGCCGCTGCCCCTTTAAATCCGCGGGCCGGCGGGAGGG